>NC_057686.1:6825641-6828141 GCF_014466175.1 Vespula pensylvanica
AGACAAATTTTGAACGAGGATGATAGAAATTGATCAAAAAAAGAAAAAAAAAAAGAAAGAAAGTAGGGATCGTTGTGATATTGGAGAAAAGACATGTGAATAAACATTCGAATTCTAATAAAATTCTAATAGAATTAGGGTTAGTTCGTGTATTAGTCCTAGATGGATTTGGAGTAAAGATGACAGAAAGTTATAAAAATAGTTAAATAGAGAAAGTAATCTTTGCGATGTTGGAGCAAAGATGAATGAACGAATAAACGTTCGTATTATTCCTATTGGAAATAATAAAAATATAATTAATAAATCCAAGACGAATTTGGATCGACGATGACAGAAATCGATCGATCGAAAAAAGAAAAAAAAGCTAAAAAAGTAAACGAAAAAAAAGAAAAAGAGAGACAAGTATTCAAAGATCGTCATGATCTTGCAGCAAAGGTGAGCGAATGAACGTTCGAATCATATCTATTTGAAATAATAAAGCTAGAATTAGTCCGAGACGAATATGGATCGAAGATGACAGAAATCGATCGATCAAAAAAAAAAAAAAAAAAAAAAAAAAGAAAAAAAAAGCTAAAAAAGTAAACAAAGAAAAAAAAAAAGAGAGACAAATATTCAAAGATCGTCATGATCTTGCAGCAAAGATGAGCGAATGAACGTTCGAATTATATCTATTTGAAATAATAAAGCTAGAATTAGTCCGAGACGAATATGGATCGACGATGACAGAAATCGATCGATCAGGAAAAAAGGCTAAAAAAAAAAAGAAAAATATTCAAGGATCGTCATGATCTTGGAGGGAAGATAAGCGAAATAGGAAATATCGGGGTAGGGAATTTATCGCGTCGCTGGAAGACGCGGTAGCGATATTCCCGGTCTTTCTCTCTCTCTCTCTCTCTCTCTCTCTCTCTCTCTCTCTCTCTTTTTCTCTCTCTCTCTCTCTCGGCACGAACGATAAGGGCATGGCACGCAGTTGCGTGACGACAATCTCAAAGGCCTCGGGCCTCCTCGCGATTCAACGACGGACGCGGAGAAGAAGAGGAAGAGGAGGTGGAAGAGAAGGAGGAGAAGGAGGAGGAGGAGGAGGAGGAGAGTTCTGATCGGGGACTCCGACTCGATCGCGCAAACCTCGCGTAGGATAGGTTAGGTCGACGTGAAGGTGAGGAAGAAAGAAAGAAGGATAAGGAGGAGGACAAGGAGGGAAGGAGAAACACCGCCTTTCTTGTTCGTTCCTTCGAGAGCTGCTTAACCGAGACGCTCCTTCTTCGATCGGAGAACAACGTTCTGTGATCTCTTGGTCGATCGGAAAATTCGAGAGAAAAGAAAAAAAAAATGGAAAAAATAAAGCAGAAAATAAAAGACAATGTACTCTTTTGTTTACGTTCTTTTTTTCTTTTTCTCTTTTTTTCTTTTTTTTCTTTTTTTTTTTTTTTTTTTTTTTTTTACCTCTATGTACCAATGGAAATATTACTAACTGATGATAAAAATCATAGCGATTGGAGTCACATTAAATATACGAAAAAAACTTTACAAGCGTATGGGTAAAAATTACTGCAATTTAAGTTGCATTAAGTATATAAAAAGTGTGCGTGTCTGTGAGTGAATGAAATGGTTCACAAATTAAACCAATTGAATTCGCATTAAACATGTAAAAAAAAAAAAAAACAGAGAAATTAGAACAAGACGTATAAAGCTCACAGCAATTGAACTCGCGTTGGATATGCCAAGAAAATGGAGGAGAAAAAAAATAATAATTATAATCGTACGAATAAAAATTATGGCGATCGAAGTGGCATTAAATATCTACGAAAAAAAAAAAAAGGAAAAGGAAAAGAAGAATAGAATAGGACGAATGAAAATTGTAGCAATTGAATTCGTATTAAACATGGTAATTAAAAGAAACGAAAAAAGAAGAAGAAGAAGAAAAAAGAGAAGAAAGAAAGAAAGAAAGAAAAAAAAATTAAAACGATTTTTATAAAAGTCAACGGCAATTGGAGTCTCATTAAACACGTAAAAAAGAAAAAGAAAAAAGAAAGAGAGAGAGAGAGAAAAAACGAGATGAACGAAGATCATAGCAATTGAAGCTACTTGATCTAACTAATTCGAACGGTAACATTTTTATTAACATTTTGTACTCTAGAATTAATTCAAATGTAAAATTATACTTAATTAATAAAATAACAGAAAGGAAGATGTCTATTTAAAAAAAAAAAAAATTGCAATTAAAGGTATATATATATATATATATATATATATATATAATGTGTGTGTGTATATATACACGTATGTATTATGATAATGCCCTATTAATTAATATATTTAATAATAGGAACAACTGGAATGTTCTAAATCAAGCATGTTTAAATACGATTAGGAACTTTGAAATTTTGTTGGGAATGCGTCATATTTGTTCTGTGCGCAGCTTAGCTCTTAGTTACTACTGGGTTTACCCGTAGCAAACAATAATGATTGCTTAGTCTGTTCAAATCTAAAGATAAGTGGA
>NC_057686.1:6833141-6845641 GCF_014466175.1 Vespula pensylvanica
TATATATGTATATATGTATATATGTATGTATGTATGTGTATTCTTTCTTTTCTATGCGAATTCACGTGACTTCGTGAATCTTATGGTTAGAGAACGTGGCTAGAGAAAGAAAAAGAGAGAGAGAGAGAGAGAGAGAGAGAGAGAGAGAGAGAGAGAGAGAGAGAGAAAGATTTCCACTTTGCTATTACTCTTACGATCTTTCTCTCTCTCTCTCTCTCTCTCTCTCTCTTTCTCTGTTTCTGTCTCTGTTTCTCTGACTCTCTTTCTATGTATCTATATATCTATGTATCTATCTAGCTATCTATCTTTCTCTCTCTTTTATAGGAGAGAAAAAAGGGAGAGCGGAAGGCGGTAAAAAAGTTGCGGAAAAAGCGATAAGATCCGGATTATCGCGGCGATCACGGGCCATTAGTCGAACGAATCGTCCCTTTATCCAGTCCCACTACTATCTATCTATCTATCTATCTATCTATTTATCTATCTATCTATCTATCTATCTATCTATCTATCTTTCTCTCTCTTTCTCTTTCTTTTTCACTATCTTCACAGTTTCACGATAAATGCGATCAGAGTATAGTAAACGTACGAGAATTATTCGTTTTTACTTTTACGTATTGTGAGTACGTACTGTTTTACGTGTGTGAGTAAGTTATTTAAGTTCATGGCACGATCTTCGAAAACGCATTGATCTCAAATCGTTCGAAATAGTGAAATTGCAACTTTTCGATGTAACAGGGTGCTTCGGATTATTTCGCGTTCTTTTCTTCTTTCTTTCTCTCTTCTCTTCTTTTCTTTCTTTTTTTTTTTTTTTTTTTTTCATTTAATCTTTTTTCTCAATTTCGTAATCAAATAGAAAAAGAAAAGGAGCACATTTTAGATAAGAAAAATATCCAAGAGTTATCTTCGGAGTGAATTTCTTTTTCCTTTTTCTTTCTTTCTTTCTTTCTTTCTTTTTCTTTTTCTCTCTCTCTCTCTCTTTTTTTTTTTTTTTTTTTTTTAAGACAGTTTATTTCACTTTCAATTTTCACGACCGTAAGGAATGTTTTCGTTTCTTCGAATGATACAATTCCGACGTAATTTTCGTTGGAACAAAATTCGATCTATTAAAAAAAATAAAAATAAAATAAAATAAAATAAGAGAAAAGAGAAAAGAAAAAAACAAACAGTTCGATCTCTCTTTCTTTTTCTTTATCGTCTCTCATTTTTTCTTATTTCTTCTTTCTTTTTCTCTTTCTTTTTCTTTCAGTTTCTCTCGTAAAAGATCTCTCGTGTATCTATTATCGTGCGAAGAGCTCGGACCATTAGTCGAATGAATCCCTTTGAATACAATAAATATACTCGGAATAGGAGAGAAGAACTCACGCAAACGGCGTTCCGGAATTATTCCGCACCTTCCTCCTCTCACTGTGAATCCTGGCTTCGATATCGGTTATAAATGGACGACGTTTTATATCTACGTTTTGGTCTCCAATAAATTTCCGTCGCGTCGACAAAATGCCGACGGAGTGCTGGCACAGAACGAAGGAAAATGCTTCGCTTCGATATACACGAAACTGTGCAAGCGCGTACATACATTATGTATGGATACGTTTCTAACGAAATAAAAAAAAAAAAAAAAAAAAAAAAAAGAAATTTTTCGGGAAACAAATTATTTTCTTTTTTTCTTATTCTCCTTTTATATTCTTTTTTGTTTTGTTTTTTTTTCCTCTTCTCGTTTCTTTTTCTTTTTTTTTTTCGATAAATTTTTAATTAATATATCTTTTTTTTTTTTTATTGGAAAAGGGAAAAGAAGAAAGAGAAGAGGGATTTAGATCGAGAATAATTTTATTCTAACTTTTATTTATTCCAGCATTATATTTTATTCATTTTTATTTATAGGAAAACAGGATTTATTCATCTAATTTTTTTTACAATTTTCTTTTCTTTTTTTTTCAGATAAATGAGAAAGATAAAAGAGAATTCGTTTATTAATTTGCATTAAAATTTTATTCTTAAGTAAGAAATAGATTGACCTTTTTTAATCCTCGAACTATCAGGAAGAAAATTAGAAAAATCTTTCGAACATGTTACAAATTAAATTTGTTAATATAATATAATATAATATAATATAATATAATATAATATAATATAATATAATATAATATAATATAAATTCAATGATAAATAAGATATTGAGATATTGAGCGTAGAGAAACGGTGTAACGATTTGACGATGATAATTAAATCGGATATTATTTTTTTTCTTTACAGGAGAGCTCACCTCAGAAATTGTCTCGAAAAGTTGAAGATGCTGGTACCCTTAGGTCCTGAAACTTCGAGGCACACTACGTTGGGCCTCTTGACCAAGGCTAAACGTTTTATCAAAGTGAGTAGACTTCAATAAATAACTCAAATTAAAAAGCATCAAATGTAAATCATGAAAAAACTATTACGAAATGAGATATCATCCGTTCCAATTAAAATTAAACAAACGTTCCCGACTTATCGCGATCTTCTCGCTCGTGAAGCAAGACGAAAAGGAAAAACAAAAAAAAAAAGAGAGAAAAAAAGAAAGAAAGAAAGAAAACGAGAGAGAAAGAAAAAGATGAAGAAAAAGAAGAGAAGAAGAGAAGAAGAAGAAGAACAAAAAAAAAATACAAAAAATTAAAAAAGCTAAGTTTCCGGGTTTCTTTTTCTGGTTTATGACGATCAGAACAGTTCTGGGTGGTCACGCTTGAAATCCATAGATACAGAAGTCGTGGTTTGTAAAGTAAAACTTCACCAGGAGGAGAAAGATTGTTGGTGGGAGGTAAAGGGGATGTTCGTTTGAATATTTCATGGAGACTTCTGCGAAGTCGCGGTTTGTAAGGAGCGATGGTAAGAGAGAGAAAGAGAGAGAGAGAGAGAGAGAGAGAGAGAGAGAGAGAGAGAGAAATAGAGAGAAACAGAGAGAGAGAGAAAGAGAGAGATAAAGAAATAGAGAGTACGGAAGGATAAAGAAAAAAGCGTCGTGGTTGTGTCAGTAGAAAAGGGGGTGACGAGGGTGAAGTGAGGATGGGGAAGAAGAACGCCCGGCAGAAAGGCAAGTCGGTATAATTAGCAAGAAAGATGGCGGAAAAGATGTCCGCCGAGTGTGAAAAGAATCGCGGTCGAGCACGGTCGTCCGTTGGAAATACTTCTCTCTTTTTGGCATCGTGCATTGAAAGGAAAAGAAAAAGAAATAGAAAAAAGAAAAAGGGAAAAGGGAACGAATTCGAGAAGTCGATCGGATTGTGAACGTCAAGCGACGACGAAGATATAAGTTCGTTTAAAAAGTACTTATCCCATTCTTTTCTCGTTTATCGACGGACCAACGCACGGATGAGAATTTATTCTTTAGGAATATCGTAAATCAAACGTTCCTAATTCGAATCGATTTTATCTCGAAGATACATCTTACAGTTCTTTTTTCACACCTTTTTCTTTCTTTTCTTCTTTTTCTTTCTTTCTTTTTTTCTTTTTAATATCTTTGATTGTTCTTATAAAATGGATCGTCGATCTTATTATCGTTCGATAAAATCCTATTGAATTTTCTCGTCGGATGACGCGAGCAACGGCCATCTTGATTTTAACGAAATTTTGTTTTCTCTTTCTTCTACTTCGAAAATTATTTTTATAAAATGGAGTCGTCGATGCGAGTAGATAAGAGGATTGCGTTTCATCGTTCCTTCGATGAAATCGTTTCGAATCTTCTCGTGGACGACGCAAGGAACGGCCATCTTGATTTTAACGAAATTTTGTTTTTTCTTCTTCTACTTCGAAAATTATTTTTATAAAATGGGGTCGTCGATGCGAGGAGATAAGAGGATTGCGTTTTATCGTACTTTCGATGAAATCGTTTCGAATTTTATCCAAGCAACGCAACCATCTTGATTTCTGTTTGATTGTATTGTATATAGTATATTGTTCTTAATCATTTTATGCATGATTATTTTATTATTATTATTATTATTATTATTATTATTATTATTATTATTATTATTATTATTATCAGAAATATTTCAGAAAAAAGAGGAAGATAACAAATTATTAATTCAGAGTCACGTAGAAACGTTGCCTAAGGAATAAAAATTAATTAACCGATGTCGAAAAAAATTTTACCTTAGAGGGCTTATAAAAATTTTGGGAAATGTATAGTTCATTCCATTTAAATATTCATTTCCAACGGGAAGGAAAGAAAGGAAGAAATAAAGAAAGAAGAAAGAAAAAAGAAAAAAATGAATCATACAGCGAGTTATCGACGAGCGTGGAAATTTGAATTTCGCGGCTTGAAGCGAGACTAATAGGGAAGGTCGAGTAATCGTATTTTCCATGGCTATGTCACGCACGGTGTATAAGACTACGGAAGAAAGGGAGAAAGAGAGATACACAAAGAGAGAGAAAGAGAGAGAGAGAGAAAGAGAGAGAGAGAGAGAGAGAGAGAGAGAGAGAGAGAGAGAGAGAGAGAGAGAGATACAGGTACAAGTACAGGAAGATAGCAGCACATATTCTGGACATACGCACATAGACAAACGCGCACACGCGCACACATACATACTTATATACGATAAACATACATATATAGAGGTATACGTGGCCAGAAACTCCCACGCGAAGCGTGCACGAACGGCCAAACGGTGGATACGCGCGACTGCACGTACCTCTGCAAACCGTCCGTGTGCGTGGATAGGAACTCATAGTTACAGAGAGAGAGAGAGAGAGAGAGGGAGAGAGTGATTGGGAGCGAGAGAGAGAGAGAGAGAGAGAGCGAGAGAGGAGAGGAAGCGTGTACACACGCGGCTTACGCGCGTACGCCATTGTCTCGACGCTCTGTAATTTACTAACTACGCGTCCATTGTGCGTCGGCACTCTCTGTTTGTCCCGACACCTTACACCCCCTTCATCCTCTCTCTCTCTCTCTCTCTCTCTCTCTCTCTCTCTCTCTTTCTCTCTCTTTCTATCTTTATCTTTTTGTATATCTATATGTTCCTCTTTTTCTCTTTTTCTATCTTATATCCCTCTCTGTTTATCTTTTTGTATACCTATCTATCTATCTATCTATCTATCTATCTATCTATCTATCTATCTATCTATCTATATATCTATCTCTTTCTACCTCTTTCTCCTTTTTATACATCTGTCTCTCTCTTTCTCTCTTTCTCTCTCTCTCTCTCTCTCTCTCTCTCTCTCTCTCTGAATATTCTCTAGCTATCTATCTCTTTTTAGTCGTCCCACTCGATCTCTACGTATGTACGTGCGTGCGTGTGTTACGAGAAAGAAAGAGAAAGAAAGAAGAAATCCCTTCGTAATTTTTTTTCCCTCTTTCTTCTCCCTTCTCATCATCAACGTCTCCGTGGCTCGTCGAGATCGTAGGTCAAGAATTTCAAACCTTTTTTTTCCTTTCGTTCTTCCTCTTTCTTTTCTTTTTCTCTTTTTATTATTTTTTTCGTTTGATATAAAAGAGAAGTTCGTTAGAATGTTATTTCGTGTCTCTTTTATCCGTTATTTGTACGAGTACGTATTTGTACATGATTGCGGAATGTATCATGCGTACGTCGATATGTTTTGTATCTTTTGCTTTTCTTTTTTTTTTTTTTTTTTGTTTTGTTTTTATAGAAGAAATTCATTAGAGATAGAGAAGAGAAGAGAGAGAGAGAGAGAGAGAGAGAGAGAGAGAGAGAGAGATAGAGGGATGATCGTCGTATCTTCTGCTTTCAAAAAAAAAGCGTGTCGATTCTCCCTCTTCTTTTCTCTTTTAAATACGACCGTCAAAATGAAAGCAAGAGAGAAAAAAAAAAGAAAGAAAACGAGAGAGAGAGAGAGAGAGAGAGAGAGAGAGAGAGAAAGAGACATACGTTATTTTCTGTATAGTAAAAGAAAAAAGAGTGTAGAATGTTCATTACCTAATGCGATGCTCGCGTATACGCACGACTCGTTGCTTTTCGCGAGGTTCACTCGTTTATAGGTTACTTCGTACATCGTCTATCTTCTTCCCTCTTTCTCCATCTCTTTTTAAGAGTTTCGTGTAAGAGAGGAAGAAAGAAAGAAAATGAAAGACAGACAGAGAGAGAAAGAGAGAGAGAGAGAGAGAGAGAGAGAGAAAGAAAGGGTGAAGGGACACACGTGTCTCGCACGCGCGCGCGTATTATATTCCGAGCGGCCATTCGTCTTCGGCATTCTTTTCTTCTTCAGCCGGTTGGATGGCTGGTTGGCTGGCTGCGTTTCTCGCTGGCTTAGCGGGAGCGAAAAATAAAGACAAGGGCCGCTGGATTTTTGTGATAAAGAAGATGAAGGAGTCGCGTTTTGCGTTTGTGCAAAAGGGCTTGTCGTAAAAACGCGCGGATTACTACGCCATATAATGTAGCTTCGTCTCTCTTTCTCTCTCTTTTTCTATCTCTATCTCTACCTCTATCCTTCTCTTTCTGTATTTTTATCTTTTTTTTCTTTTCTTTTTTTCTTCTTTTTTTTTTCTTTTTCTTTTTTTTTTTTTTCATTTTAGACGAAGGGGTGGGAACGAGCCAAGTGCAACAAAGATAACAATTTTACACGTTAATAAGGAAATTGTTCGTTCCTCGTTACTTGTTAATATATTTATGTATATGTATTATACATATGTAAATGGTGTAACAATGTACACTCGGTGTTACTCGGTATAGATTTCTCATATGGGGAAAAGACGAAAAAAAAAAGAAGAAAAAATTAATAGATTTTATCAACATGGCTCCGGAAATCCTTAATATATCTGAGTAATAAGATTTTCAAGTATGATTCCAGTTTACACAAATTATGTTTATACGTTGGAATTATGTACGATATCAATCTGTTGATACTTTCTTACATGTACAATGTTGAAAATGTCTATCTTCTAATTGAATAAAGGGTTGTTCAGCTCGTCGTATTATTCAGTTTCGAACACGCTTCAAAATTCCTGGCGTAGTGCCTATTTATGGTTGTGAGTACGATAATCCATTTGCTAGTGTTAAAAATATTCAGTACAACAAAAAATTCAATGGACACGGTTACTTATATACATATACTTTTATACATTATACATGTTTGAACATAATGTAACCAGTGTTTCGAATTTAATCCTGGGAAATAAAATAAAATATAATTGGAACGCACTGAGATCGTGCTTGAGAATCTTAAAAAAAAATTAATTATTTCTTCAATCATGCTGATAGAATTTATTTTTCTATTCTATATATTAGAAATCGATTCCTGAAGTTTTGTCACGTTATTTTGTCACACTCTGTGTGTGTGTATGTATGTATGTGTTTATATATATATATATAAATTTTTAACGTACACTACTTAGAAATTTTTATGTGTTTTATGCTTATTAAAGTGTGTATGTGTGATGAGTTATGTAAATGTGAATACATATACATATATGTATCTCTGAATCTTTCATATCTATTCTTATTTCATTGATAAAAGAAATATGTTTCCGACGAAAAGTGATTTTTGAAAGAACTATCGCTATATTTAACTTTTGGAAATCACATTTTTGAATAATTTAATATTGAAATATATAATATATTAAATTATTACGTTTAATAATAATTTAAAAGCGTAAATAAAAAGAAAAAAAAGAATTCTTGCTTCGTAAAGATTCGACTCGAGTACTTGCATTTAGCGTGCGGTACTCTAATCATTAAACTACCCAGGAATTCAGATTCTTCGTTCCTTCGTAGCCTCTTGAATGTCTACAATAAAATAATAATTATTGTTATTTTTAATTAAAATAATAATATATAATAAAATAATAGCATACATTTTTATAAGGAAACCAAGCTATTCAAGTGTACCCATTGAAATGCTTATATATATATATATATATATATATATATATATATATATACACTCGAGAATGAAAATGAATTTAAAAGAAACGCTTCATTTTCCGTTCATTTTTATTTCAAATATCTAATGGTTCATACATTATTATTATTATTATTGTTATTATTATTATTATTATTATTATTATTATCATTATTATTATTATTATTAATTATCATAATTATCATCATTGTAAAGATAATCTTACAAAAGATTCTTTCGTTCTCAATATCTATACTACCAAAACACGTGTTTAAAATCTAAAGACCACACACACACACACACATACCCACACAGCCCAGATACACACACGTATATAAACGATGAAAACATGCTTTTAAAATCTAACGAACACACGTAGTTACATACAGATTGAAAGGCTCATGGATCGGACAAATCACCCACATTGATTCTCGTAAATCCGTGGATTGTCAAAAGCGTCATTATAGAAGATGGGTACATTTTGATCGGGATGGGGAATGGTAGGGGATGGTAGAGGATGGTAGGGGTTGGTAGGGGTTGGTAGAACGGAGTAGGAGATGGTAGAGGATAGTGGGGATGATGGAGATGGGGATAGGGATGAGGATAGGGATGAAGATAGGGATGAGGATGGGGATAGAGATGGGGATGGGATAGTTAAGTTCGGTGGTGAGGAATCGAGGTGGAAGAACATCTCTGCGCTATGGTTCCTGGTCGCTCGTCCGTGTCTACAGCGATCGGGTTTTCCTGGCACGAAGTAGATGGCGGAAGCAAGTCGAGTCCCACTTTTAAGGTCGAGCTGAGGGAGTTTACGAGGAGACTCAGATCGGCTCGCTCGCTTTAACCTACCCTTATCTACGCTGTAAACCCATATCGAGCAGAATGAAAAGTACGAAGGTAGGAACTCTTCTAGGACGATGTAACACAAACATGTGTATATATATATATATATATATATATGTACATATGTACATATGTACGTATACATATATATGTGTATATATGTACATACAAGTCTTCCACTTGTCTTCTTATCTGCGATTCGGTGATTCCGTCTTTCACTATTCCTTCTTTTTATCCTTTCTTTTTCTTTCTTTCTTTCTTTCTTTCTTTCTTTCTTTCTTTCTTTCTTTTTTTCTGTTACACGTTAAAGTTTAGTTTTCGTTAGAGAGTATACTATAGGTTAAATGTTTCATTAGCTTCTCGTTAATTTTCTATTTGTTTAATGCGTATCTATACGTAAATAACATTACCGATCGTTTATCTTCAAGAAATTTTTACAAAGTGTTTATCTGAAATAGTCGTCGGTTAACACTCTCCAACGAGATAAACAGAAAAGAGCTTTAAAATCGTCACGATCGATATTTAAATGATTTGTTTATATCGTTAATTCGTTGATAGATACTTAGATTATTTATTCGTATAGAATATCTGTGGTATTCGAGTTTTAGAAAGTTTTTAAAAATCGTAGGATATTTCTTTGCTTTTTTACAAGTTTTTCGAATGTAAAATCGAGCGAGATTAAAAAAAAAAAAAAAAGAAAAGAAAGAAATAGATAAAAACATAAATGATAAAAATACAATAATGAAAGAAAAAAATAAGTAGATATCGAATGAGAAATTTTATTAATGGATATTTAAATGGATATTTAAATGGGTATTTAAATTATTCAGCGAATAAGCGTAATAAATATTTCGTTGTAAAACCGATGAGTATATTTTGTTATTGAAACGATCAATGTCATTACGTAAATTTCTTGTAAATTTGGTAAGTCGGTGTTGTTACGATTATTCGCGATCCATAACAATGTCGAACAATGTCTTTGTTTACAAAAGTTTGAACCATCGAGCAACATTCCCTACATCTACGTGTCCTACACGGCAGTTTAACTTTGTAGCTCGTTCGTGAAACATCTAAGTACGCGCATATTCTCTAGTAATACTACGCAGATTCGAGCTTTCCGTATATTCGTATTCGAAAACTTGAAACAAAAATTACAATTATATTATATTAACTATTAAGCTTAATAAATCTAAGAACAAGGATAACACTCGATTAATAAGATCGACGATCTAATTATCTATCGTATTTGTTAATATTAAAAAAGAAAAAGGAACAGATTCAATAAATCTCACAGTTAGAAATAAGATAATAGTACATAAGGTCCATCTAAATTGCAACTCTAAGTTTAATTACAGAAGGATGTAGACGATAAGAAAATATTCGATTTATCTATACACAAAAAACGATATTTCTTTTCTACATTTCATCGTGCATCGATCGAACGATTTATTTACTTATACGAAACGATATTTCACGAATTTGTATTACGTGCGTTACGTGTATATTAGCGAGATTAGAAATGAATGAAATAGAAATTATATTCGTTCGACGTTGGAAATAACTTTATTAAATTAATAATCTATCTATGAAGACTAAGAGAAGATTTGTAAACTTTTGTTAGAGCCTGGAGGAACGTGAACGGAAACATACGGTGCACAAGGAACAACTTTCGCGCGAGCAAAGGTTCCTAAGGCGACGGCTCGAACAGCTGACGAGTCAAACAGGCTTGCATGGCCTTCATCAGGGTCTCCATCAAGGTCTCCATCACGGACATGCACTCCATCACGGACTTCACGGGCACGGACTGAGCTCATCACCGTTGAGCTCTTCCGCACCTAGCGGATCCTCTTCCGCTGCGGCCGCGGCTGCAGCAGCTGCGGCACTTCTCTCGAAACGGCGCAGTATCTCCGAGTGCTCACTCGGCACGGCCTCCTCCACTAGTTCCACTGCAAGCTCCATGAACTCCGACAGGTCTACTGGCAGTCCATCCGTCTCGGAGTCCGGTAAGTACTTGACTTCATTTTTTAATTTTTTTTTTAACAATTATCGACTTTTTATCACAGCCATTTTTCTTCTTACGTATTTTATCTGTACGTCAGTCTCGTATTTTCGACTCATCCAGTTTTATATATATATATATATATATATATATATAAGTGTGTGTGTGTGTGTGTGTGTGTGGGATATTTTAATATATAATGTTACTGTTTAATATATAATTTTAATATATATATATATAATTTTGTATAATTATATTTATATCATTTATAAATTTATGATATTTATAAATTTTATACAATTATATTTATACATATAAAATTGGATGAATGTGTATACGTATATGTTATATTTCAGAAAGAATTTTTATGAATTGATTTTATAATTACGTACTATATTACGATCTCTCGAACGTAAGATTGTTTCTCATTGATTTTCTATCGTAATTTAATATTATTTGTACGTTACATCATCATTTCGGTATTACATCGTCAGGGATCTTCCAGAGCGAATATTTGAAATACTCTTTAATAAAATAATTCAGTATCGAAACGATTTTATTTTCATAATCTTTCTTTTTCTTTTTTCTCGGAGATAGAAGATACAAGAACATTTATTATCCTCCATCTTTACATGAAAATTTTATTCTCGTTAATTCATTATATAACATTTCCCGTCCTTGAAATATTAACAAACGACAAAATAAATTAGACAAGTATATTAAAGTAAACCTAAAGTATTTGAAGGTGAATGCTTACGTATACGTGCGTATTACATCTATAAATTAATATAAGAAAACAAATTTAGAAAAAGACGATATACACATATATATCTACGTATTTACAAATCCGATAAGACAGAACTAACCATCGTTGTAGAGATATTTCGACGAGGCGTTGGATGAACGAATATGGGGTCATAGGGTGAGACAAGCGTGTAGGTATCGTGTTTGTCGATCTCGAAATTTTGCGGCGGTCATGCAAAACGACAGGGCGTCGTCGTCGGCCGCGTTTTCGGCGCTTCGTTGCTCACTTTGATCGTCGTAGCGGGCGCGAACGAAACTTACGAACACAAGCATATAAATGTATATGTACATACGTATATGTGTGTATATACGTGTGTATATATATAGACGGTTATATACACTAGGACGATGTTTTAAGTGGCGGCGAGTTCTAAAACGAGACTTCTCGAGCGAACGACACACGGGCGGATTAGCTGACGCACAGCAAAGCATCCCTTCGCTTGATCACACGCGTCCGAAAGCCGACCGAAAATATGCTCTTAAGGAGGACGTACGTGTCTACTTTACTGTCCTCGCGACGAGATGAGCCCTTTGAGAAAAGGGCCTTTCCTATCTCTCTCTTTCTCTCTTTCTCTCTCTTTCTTTCTCTTTTTCTTTCTTTCGTTCTATCTCTCTATCTGTCTTTTTCTATGTATCTCTCTGTCTCTTTCTCTTCATCTTTCTTTCTCTCTCTTTTCTTATATCTCTTTGACTATCTCTTTCCATCTCACTAGTTTATTCTCATGCACGTTTCGAAATCGTGCATTTATCGTTAATTCGAAGATATTTTATTATTTTACTTATTAAAGTGTTCCCCTACAATTTTTCTTTCTATTTTCTATATCGTTGATTGTATCCTCTTTTTACGCTGTTTTTATTTTACTCGAGTTTGTTTGGGAAGATAAGAAGAAAGAAGTTTTGTTAGTTTTTCTTGTTATAAGTATCTATCTCGGAATTTAGAGGATATTTTGTTTTCTTTTTTTCTTTATGAGAATATAGATACGTATAGAAATGCGTACATACGATATGTAGCGTATATATGTATTAATAATTGAAA
>NC_057686.1:6850641-6862241 GCF_014466175.1 Vespula pensylvanica
AGTTACTTCAGCAATACTTTTAACAGAAACAGGAGTTATCAAGAGTATCGATTTCTTCTTTTCTACGTACTATCCTTTAATCGCGTCGTTAAACGTATCTCAAATTTGATCGAAACGAAAAATCACAAGGAACACGAGCTCGCAAGAATTCCTTTGACTTCATTTTTTATTTTATTTTCTTCCTTTTCAACTTTCAGTATCCTTTTCTCTCGTTTAATTTTTTTTTTTTTTTTTTTGGGGAGGGGGGAAGGGAATGGGGTGGAAAAAGGGATTATTTTACCCCCTCTCGAAACGTTGACTCGTTGAAATTATTTTTGTATACTTTAGTTTATAGGATAATTACTCTTTTAACGCTTGTATAGTAGGATCCTTTATTTTCGAAACGAGGAAATATTTCAGGCAGAAGTTATTCGTCCTGTTTTCATTTGTCTCTTCGACACGTTTTATGTGTCGCTCGACAAGTGTCTTTCTAAATCGTTTTATATATTTTAAAGAAATTTTATTGTTGTATGATTTATAATTTTATTTATTATAATTTATACGATCAATGTATAATATAATGAATGTTATATATTATATAGTAAAATATTAAGTTATATAATTTTAATTAATTTATGTTAAAAATTTTATTGAAATTCAATATTTCATACATTTATATATATATATATATATTTTTTTTTTTTTTTCATATTATAACTATTTATTTGATATAAGAATTATAAAAGAAACACCATAAAATTTATGAGGATATAATGAAAAATTTCTTTGCGATCGTTTCACTCTCGTCCACGCTTAATCTCATTTTTAAGATCCGCCTGAAGTAGTAATAATGCAAAACGCGTAGGTTAGACGTAAGTATTACTCATGGCATAAGTTTGTCGTCGTCATCGTCGTCGTCGTCGTCGTCGTCGTCGTTGTTGGCGTTCTTCGTCACGCGAATCGTGCATTAAAATTAACGTTGGGATTTATATGGCGTACGACGCGATACAACCTCGAACGATTTAAAATGTTGAAACTGTTCAATCTTCGTCGAATCATGTAAGAAAAAAGGAAAGAAAAAGAGACAGAAAGAAAGAGAGAGAGAAAGAGAGAG
Source organism: Vespula pensylvanica (assembly GCF_014466175.1). NCBI lineage: Eukaryota > Metazoa > Arthropoda > Insecta > Hymenoptera > Vespidae > Vespula > Vespula pensylvanica. Next base: position 6,851,735 of record NC_057686.1, read on the forward strand.
AGAAAGAGAAAGAGAAAGAGAGAGAGAGAGAGAACACTTGGCTTGTGTACGCTTTATACTTTGTAGCGTGTACATTAAACTACACCGAATAATTAAGCTTAGCCACGAAAGGGATTTCCTAGGTTAGACGATACAGCAGCACTTTAGTAGCGTGTCGCGGAAGAATTATATATATGGGAGAAGAAGAGTATGTCGTACGAAGTACGAAAGCTCGTTTACCGAGTGATAGAAAAGCTAACAAAAAGAAATAACAATTACGATAATAATTTTCTTTTCTTTTTTTGTCCTCCTTGTTTATATTAACCTCCTCATTTTTCAATTTGTATCGAATATAAAAAAGTAAACGTCTACGGTATACGTATACGTACGTGTATACAAACATATATATATATATATATATATATATATATATATATTATGTATGTATGAATGTATGTATGTATATGTTTTTATATCTATTTTATAGCTGACTCAGAGCCGTGGAAATTTCTCTTAATAAACTTTCTTTTAATTTCAACCAATCGTTAGATATATGCTCGGATATTTATAGACGGACATTCTGTGTGCGTATGTATGTCATTTTTAATATTAATATTAATAATAAAAATAATAATTTTGTGATACGAGAGAGAGAGAGAGAGAGAGAAAGAGAGAAAGATGAATTATCAGATACAACAATAATAATAAAGTAATAATCGTAACGAATATTAAATAATAAATAGAATAATATTAATAATAATAAAATAAATTGGCCTAATAAAACAATACATACTAAACATATATACATATATCAAATGAACATAATGACAATAATAGAAATAAAATAAATACATTTAGAGTGATAGAACAAAACAAAACAAAACAAAATAAACGATATCGATAGAAGTCCTTGATCAAATACAAGATTTTCCAAATAAAATTTGATATTTCCGAACAACTTACATGTACCTAACATTTCTAATATATATACATACATATATATATATATTATATTTCCTAATAACTTAATTAAACAAAAAAAAAAAAAAAATACACAAAAATAGAAATAGAGAGACACAGAGAAAGAGAACGGTAAACGACCTTTAACAATCCAGTGTTTGTCAATGCCCACGAGTCTTTCATGGTAATCCCTTTAGGATAAAATTCGAGGGTCGCTCGAATTAGCTTGATACATCATAGTTGCTCGTTTTCGGCGACGTGACGAAGCCTGTGAAAGGATTGAAGCCCAGTAAAAAAAGACTCGTAACTACGCCTTCTTCTCATCGTCGTTGTCGTTGTCGTTGTCGTTGTCGTCGTCATCGTCTTCGTCGTCGTCGTCGTCGTCGTCGTCGTCGTCGTCGTCGTCATTGTCGTTGTCGTTGTCGTAGTAGTAGTAGTAGTTTTCTCGTAAATCGACCAACTTTTTCGTTTTACCCGTTTTACCGTTACACGTCGTACGGTTTCCTTGGAAATCTCACTTCCCGACCGATTAGCAAACTCCAATGGTGCGTTTGTTCTCTCTTTTAAATCCGAAAAAAAAGGGCCGGCTAATTCCATTCGTTCGATTTATTTCTCACGTTGGAAGTTTATAGCCGGTAAAACTTTTATATGTGATACATAGGTGATATTTATAGAACAATGTATAGAAAAATTCCTTTCTTTCCTTATTCGTTTATTTTTTAATATCCTTTTCTCTTTTCCTTCTTCTTTTCTTTTTTTTTTTCTTTTTTTCTTTTTTTTTTTTTAAGTCGCGGAAAATAAATATCGATAAAAACTTTTATACGCGTGCAACATGTATAAGATGATATACAAAGAAATATTTCCTTTTTTGTTCTCTCTCTTTTTTTTTTCTTCTTCTTCTTTCTTTTCTTAAATCTTTACGTTGACAAGATCTAAAGAGTAAATGTTTCATTCGGTAACATAAATGAATATGTAAAGAATAGCGATATAAGACATGCGTCGTTTTAATCGTATTTTGAAATTGATTGAAAAAGGAAAAAAGAAATTCATTACTCTTAACATTTCTTATCCTCGTATTAAAAATATATATAAAAATATTGCCATGGATAATACATAAATATCGCTGAAACAATTCTATCACGGTCGATTACGTAAAAGAAAAAGAATAATAATAATAATAATAATAATAATAATTTCATTCAATATTCCAACTGTTTCAATAAACATCGTTATCACCGCTCACTTAACTAATCGACGAACTCGATAATCGAATGATCGAAATTAGATAGTAATCATCGACCGGTACATCTTTCGATTTAGAAAAACGATTATCATCATTATCACTATTGTCGTCATTATTATTTTTATTTTTTTTTTTTTTTTTTGTACGATAAGAAAATATACGATCTCGGGATGATTATGCATGGAAATCATGATGAAGGAAGGGAAAAGGTTGAGCTGGGGTAGGTGCTATAAGTAACAATTTCCCAAGCTCGAGTTGGAAAGTTTCGATTCTCTAGGGTGAGGTGGATGGTGGCACCTTCTCTCATGCTTGTCGCTCAAAGCTTATGAAATTATTCTAATGCGATACATTGCGCCTGGAGACAGCAATGGATGGATGGTGGAAAGAGGTCTTCGAGGTAGTCTTCTCGCGACTCGGCTTGCTTGTCTGTCGAATCTCTGACATACTGTGCACAGCCGATCTCTGAGTAGGAAGAGACGGATACTATTGTATTGGTGTACTTTAACGTATACGTACATATACGTATAAGTATGAGTATGGGAGAGAGAAAGAGAGACAGAGAGAGAAAGAGAGAGAGAGGGGGGTAGATAGAAACGCGTTGAAAATTCGAGCGGCGTTCGCTTCACGTTTCTGAGACTTTAACATGTCTGTTAGGGGCTGGTTTAACGCTATTCGAGTTCGAATTCCTCGATTTTAACGACGAAAACGAGACAGTTCTATCTTGGTGTCTTTAACACGTGTATCTATCTCTCTTTCTCTTTCTCTCTCTTTCTCTCTAGTCTCTTTCACGCGAGTGTGAATGATGGAGCTTCTCCAACTTCTCTCTCTCTCTCTCTCTCTCTCTCTCTCTCTCTTTTACTTTGGATAAACTTTGATTCGTTCCAGCTGATGGCAGGTGGATTTCATCATAGAGCATCACGTGTCTTGATTCTGTGCGTGTTACATTAAAGATTACACGTATTACACAGCCTTCAAGTTAGAGCTCGTTCTTCTTTGACTGATGAGATAAAAGTCTGATTAGCTCGAACGTTCCTATTAGGGATGAAGGATCTTATTAGGATAATAGGGACTAATTAATATCTGATTTCTTCTTAATTCAACTGTATTCCAACTAACGAGAATTTAAGATCCGCTAATCTCGCGATTGATGGAATATTAAGTTTTGCTCAATTGGTTGTATCAATTAGCTCGTTAAAATTAGGAATATCATCGAAAGATTTTCAAGGCTCGAACGGCAGTTTTATTACCTCGTAATATCTCGAAGATCGTTATTGTTATATGATAATCAAATAGATATAAAAATCGAACTTGATGCTAAATAGAAAATGATGTATTAGATCGAACGAATGGAGATCAATTCATTCATTTTATAATATTTCAATTATTATCAATCAGCACTTTCTTTTCTTTTCTTTTTTTTTTTTTTTTTTTTTTTTTTTTAATACAAAAGATATTTTCACTTTTTTATTACGTTATTACGTCAAAATCGTCTGCTAAAGTCTTTTTCTTAAATATCGATTCGTCGTCTTGCAATCTATCGAAGAAAGAGACGAAGAAAGATAGATAGTTGGATAGAGATAGGGAGATAGGGTGATAGAGAGATAGAAAGAGAAAGAGAGAGAGAGGATGAAAGTCGATGATGGAAATACGCAAAAAAGAAATAGCAGGAGACTCGAGCGATCGATGGTAAATTAATCGCGACACGAAGATAGAGATGTGGTAAGGGTTGCTAATCCCTTCTCCCTACCTTCTCTCTCTCTCTCTCTCTCTCTCTCTCTCTGCCTATCTATCTATCTCTCTCTCTCTCTCTCTCTCTCTTTCTCTCAATCTGCTTTTCAATGGGATCGAATGGAAGTGATCGCGGGCCATAATTAAGAGGGAGGCATTGACGTAATGCACAGAGTCACGTTGCCTCATTGTTGCCAGCTACTTGCAATTAGCTGTGCGAACAGCCAATTTGCCCTCGGCATAATAATTTCGTCCTGGGCTCGTTGAATTTTGCCGAACGTAGGATGGAAACTCATCGTAGTAATAGTGAACTATAGCAATCGGCTGTTTCGCGTATATAGTGTTCTGTATAAGTATCTATATCTATATCTATCCTGTGTGTATGTGTTGTGGCGTGTGAATGTTTATATTGATATAGACATGATATATATATATATATACACATACATATATATATCTATATATATATGCATATATATAGATACATATATATATATATATATATATATACGTATGTATGTATATAGTAAAAGGATTATCGTTTCGTATATCGATCGGTGGAAACATCAGACAGATTTTCCTCCTACTTGGAGTCTCGATTTGCAGAGGTTGGATCATGGCTGCTTTCACTTGGCAAAACGAGAGGGAGGGAAAGCCGTAGGGAAAGCTCGTGACTACCACGACGATTCTCATTTGGATTGCGTCGTGATCGAATTGACATTCAATCTCGATCTCGAATCGCATAGGGCTCGTGATGGTTCCTGTATATCTCTTTCTCTCCCTCTCTCTCTCTCTCCTACACACACACACACACACACACGCATACACTTTCTTTGTATTCACTCATTTCATCTATCTCATTCTCCTGTACACCATTGTGTTTCTTCCTACGATCATTGCTTATCTGTTCGAGAGAGTTCTGGTATGTAGGAGCTAAATTTAATTCGTCGATGAATTTCTCGTTCGTTCTCTCTCTCTCTCTCTCTCTCTCTCTCTCTCTCTCTCTCTCTCTCTCTCTCATTCACTCACTCACTCTCTTTTTCTAATTCCTTTCTCTCTCATACGCATATCTCGCTATCGAAAGCTCGCGAGAGAAATTGTTATAATATACGCGTTGGGAAATTTTTATACGAAACAGAGAATCGAATGCGAGCAAGGTTTAACGTTGTCTAGCTCGAAACTCGCCTTCGGAATTCATTTCGTGTACGGCGACAGACAATTTCGAGAAATAACTTTTGCTATTCTCTCTCTCTCTCTCTTTCTCTCTCTCTCCTTCTCTCTCTCTTTCTCTTTTTCTTTTTCTTTTTCTTTGACTCTCTCCCTGTAGACGAACTTTCTTTTAACTTTAATTCGAAGTTCACCTTTAGTTATCCTCGCGCGTATAAGTCCGTTCGAAAAGTTCGAGTTTGAGTTCTCGAAAAAGAGAGAGAGAGAGAGAAACAGAGAGAGTGGTTACAATCGTTTTCTAAGTTTTCGAAATTCATCGAGAAAATTTCGAACGAGAATAATTGTCGAATATTTCTTCTTTAGATATCGCTTGCATTTGATATCCTTATATTTTTCAATAATTAATATACTAATAATTCTTCGATTATCTATAAATAATAGATTTGTGCGATCAAAAAATAAATAAATAAATAAATAAATAAATAAATAAATAGAAAGAGGAAAAAGAAAATAAGAAATAAAGGCAAGAAATAAAAAAAGTAATTTATCCGCTGACATCATTAGGAATTTCGAATTTAACCAATTCTCATAGTTAAAACCATGCTGTTATCATTTCTCTCTCTCTCTCTCTCTCTCTCCCTCTCTCTCTCTCTCTCTCTCTCTCTCTCTCTCTCTCTCTCTCTCTCTCTCTCTCTCTCTCTTTCTCTCTGTGCACAAATTTAGTCAGAGGAAAGCAGACTAAAAACAGATTTCAAATTCTCCTCTTCTCTCTCTCTCTCTCACACTCTATCTCTCACTCTCTCTCACTCTATCTCTCTCTGTCGAGACGGAGAGAAGAAGCAGAGATTGTAGGATGGGGTTAATCAGTGCAATCATGAGATTAGCGTGGAAGGGTGGATACGAGGACAGCCAGCCACGTTGCTTCATGTCGACGAAGAGAGGAAGGAGGAGGAGGAGGAGGAGGAGGAGGAGGAGGAGGTGGAGGAGGACGAGTGGGAGGGGTAAAGGGAGGAGAGTTTCGACTGGAAGAGGGGTACGTGAACTGGCTTGGTGAGAAGATAGATAGATAGACAGATAGATAGATAGAACGAGCGAGCAAGTGAGAGATAGATAGATAGATAGATAGATAGATAGATAGATAGGTAGATAGATAGATAGGTAGATAGATAGATAGATAGATAGATAGAGAGAAAGAGAGAGGGATAGAGATAGAGAGGATAGCAGGGAGGGAGGATGCAGATCAGAGGTGGGGTCGTCTGTATATCGATTCGATCTCCCTCGGCTCGAGAAGCCCGCTTTGATGTATAATCACTCTAGTTTCACATACCGGAATATCAGAGGGAATTTCAACGGACCGTTTACGAGTATCTCCATATTTTTATATTCTCTAAGACCTACCATCATCGTCACCATCATAACCAGTAATAGTAACAACCAATTCCAATAGCAACGGTAGTAGTATCAGGATTATCAACTCCGTCGTTGGCCATCATTAAAAATCTCTGTTACTTTTTAAGCGTTTGCTATTATGTACAAACCAGGGATACTTTCCAAACGAAAGGGGATGGTTTTCCTGAGGTTAAGAACGAGGACGAGGACTTAAATGGACCGGCATTGTGACTTAACGACGTGTAATACTCGCGACTTATCCTCCTCAGGACACACTGTCTCTCTCTCTCTCTCTCTCTCTCTCTCTCTCTCTCTCTCTCTCTCTCTCTCTCTCTGTTTCTATCCCTTCACTTTCTTCTTCTCTTTTTTTCTTCCTTTCCCTCTTTCTTTTTTTCGGCCAAGATAATTATCGCAGTCTGCGAATTTTACTTATCCTCTTCCTCCTTTCTTTTTTTCTTTTCTTTCCCCCCTTTCTTTTCCATTTCTTTCCTTTGCTTTTTCATTTCATTTCATTTCATTTCATTTCATTTCATTTTGTTTTGTTTTGTTTCATTTCATGATTGATTTTTACTTATATTATTTATATTTATTTTTCCTTTTTTTACTCAAAGACTCGTAATAAAATATTAACGAACAATGAAAGGAAAAAAAAGAGAAGGGAAAGAGAAAACAAAGAAAAAGGAAAAGAACAAATGGAAGAGAGGAATAAAAAAAAAAAAAACAATCGTAAATAACTTTGTCGAATAGATCGTACGTGTTTCGTTGTAAATGGCATGGATGAGCCTCGGTAATTTGCCGTGAGAACCTTGGAACACGATCCATTGTATTATTAATGATCTCATGAGGAAGACCGAGAGAGAGAGACAAAGTGAGTGAGAGAGATCGATGATATCGATGACGAATAGAAAAGCAAAGTACTTATCTATCTATCTATCGAGAAAGAGAGAGAGAGAGAGAGAGAGAGAGAGAGAGAGATAGAGGGTGGGAGGGAAAGGAAAGAAGAAGAGGCTATCGACTTCAGGAAGGCGTAACCGAAACAATAGGATTTTACATGGTAAAAGTGACGTAAGCGACGTTTATCGTCGACGTTTATTGGCATCGTCGTGTTTTACTCTCGTCAGGAAAACCAGCTACAAGCTCGAAAGCATTGAGGTGCAAATGCGATCGCGACAATGACGTGTTACGTACTCTGGTAGTTTCGAATATTGAAAAGAACGAACGAATAAGAGAGAGAGAGAGAAAGAGAGAGAGAGAGAGAGAGAGAGAGAGAGAGGATGTGTTTAACGTAATGTAATGTAAACGTAACGTCAATAACCATAATGGAGAGTGCTATTATACCGCATGAGATATATACCTCGGTCGATACGATGCACTCGCAGCTGATCGTAGTTTGCACATTGATATTGTAAATATTGTTCTCTAATGTTTCCGGCGAATTGCAACGAGGTATTATATCGATAATAGTCGGTGCACGTTAAATGTAATTATTATGTCCTGCTACGACGACGTAATCCGTTGCTCGTATTAGCAAATTTCACGCGCGTATCCGAGATTACGTTCTATTTAGAATAAACTCGTTTCGTGTCTGTATTACATATCATTCATTGTTTCATTCTATTCGTTTTCTTTTTTCTTCTTTTCTCTCTCTCTCTCTCTCTCTCTCGCTCTCGCTCTCGCTCTCTCTTTCTTTCTTTATATCAGACATTATAATGTATAATGTTATTATTTGAATTTTAAATGGATACGATTGCGGAATTGCAACGTTAAATAAGTGCAATGAAACTTACGTGCTACGATTTGATCTTTTCATCAAAATCTTGTGAAAGAAGGTCTTTCTGTCCTTTTTCTTTCCTTTCTTTCTTTTTTTTTTTTTTCTTTTCTTTTTAATATGTTTTGTTATAAAAAAAAAAATATCCTTAACAAACGAATATCTCTTGCATTAAATGCTTAAAACCAAACGAGATCGGGAGATATGTTCGTGCATTAACGAGCTCGAGAAAATTTATGCGAATAATTTATTAATGATCGTTTCAATCATTCTCCTTTTATTATTTATCATATTTAGGAAATAATTAATATATCGATTTATGAATCATTTCGTTAAATACATGTGTATGTACGTAGATAGAAAAAAAAAAAAAAGAAAACGTTCGTCTCGTTTAATCACGAAATTACGTTGAAATTATTCAAGGTCTGGAAATATGTTCTGGTATCTAAGAAACAAAGAGAAATAGAAAGAAAAAAAAAATGAGAGAGAAAACTGTCGACTTTTATGTTTTAATCGTTATTGACCAATACTGCGATTTTCTTTCCAACAATTCTCTCACTTCGAGGAAGCTTTTACTATCTCACATTAACATGTCGCCATTTTTGTCGTTATTGAGATTCCAGGAAGAAAGGCAGCCCCTCCAGTTGGTGAAACAGGATAATTAGCTCAGACCATAAATGTCAATCTCTCGTTTATACGAACTCCCCTACTTTCATTCTCGTGTTCCCGATCGAACACGACTTGACTTGATCGATCGATCGATCGATCGATCATCGGAAAGGTGATTTTCAAGAAAACAAATAAGCTTTCACAATCTTTTATTATCGATTATCATCGATCGCGTATATAAAAGAGATATTTGATATCGATCTATTATTTCATTGATATTTAATGAGTATACGAGATAAGATTAGAAATACTTGTGCTTATCGTTATTATTAAATCCATCTTCGTTGATCTTTTTCGTGTTAAACTTAACGAACGTACAAAAGAAAGTGTGTGCTCTCGAATGTCTCTAGTTCTACGTGCTGAACAAATCGAGTGGCATTATTAAAAGGAATACAGAGCAACGGGCTGCCGTTTTACCGTCAGCGACGGACGACGATTATATTAACGGGAGCGAAGGTCAAGCTAAGAGTATCAGAGGTCGAACCAATTTGGAACGAAGTAGCGCGCATTACATGAACATATACACACACACACACACACAATATATAATATATATTATATATATATACAATATAATATATATAAATAAAAAAAATATATAATGTATCTGTGTGTGTGTATGCGTATATGCATGTGTGTATATGTATATACCTGTTTCTCTCTTTCTCTCTCTCTCTCTTTCTCTCTTCAACGTACACTCTCTATCTATCAGTCTATCTCCTCCAATATTTCCTCACCTCATCCTCGAAGTCGATCGTTCGCCAATATTCTCGCTCTCCCTTCGGTGGAAAAAGAGAGAAAGAGAAATAGAGAGAGAGAGAGAGAGAGAGAGAGAGAGAGAGAGAGAGAGAGAGAGAAGAATCGATATATCGAACGATTTTTATTCGACACGGTCTTGCCGTCCCCCAAGAATAATATTTTATTTAATATCCGCTTTATGGGGCCGAACGTTTCGTAGGTATTCTATCGTTATCAGGAGCGCTTAATAACGGCTATAAAGCATTACGAAAGCGTGGAAATATCCAGACTCGTCGGGAATATCTTCGGAGAGAAAGAGATAGAGATATAATACTGCGTAGCTACGTATAATGTCTACGTGCAAGAGTGTGTATTTGCGAAAGAGAGAGAAAAAGAGAGATAGAAATAGAGATAGAAAGAGAAAGAGATCGAAAAGCGTCGGTTCAACCCCGTCAAACATTCGAAAGGCCAACCTGCTTTTTCTCTCGTTCCACGCCATTGGCTGCGTGCGAAGTGATTAAAAACATGGGAATGGCTGGCTCTCCTCGCAGTTCGACCAACCCTCTTTTCATTCTTTCTCTCTCTCTCTCTCTCTCTCTCTTTCTATCTGTCTTTCTCTTTTGCTCGCTAGCTCTCTTTCTTTATTTCTCATCTCTGTCTTTCTCTTTTCGTCCACCTAGTAGATGTACGTGGCTCGCGTTTCCTGCAGGACTCTCGAAGCTCTGTTTTCGGCTGGGTCTGGTCGACTACCGCAAATGCCCCAGGGATTTGCTCTGCTCCCAGAGTATTTTATCCCTCTGAGGGATGATAGCAGAGGGAATGAGAGAGAGAGAGAGAGAGAGAGAGAGAGAGAGAGAGAGAGAGAG
>NC_057686.1:6862341-6879841 GCF_014466175.1 Vespula pensylvanica
TATATATATATATATATATATATATATATATATATATATATATATAGACATATAAAGAAAAGAAAAGAAAAAGAAATGTATTCGTCTTCCAAACATTAATACATTCATCGTAATCTTTTCGAATTGGGTTAGGGAAGTTGAGTTGTTTTCTAAGTCACACGTGTTAGATTAGAAAATTTTCGAAAAAGGGACTCGCGGCTCGTCTACGAACTTTTAATGTGTTTCCTTTCCCCGGAGGATTCTCAAGCTGTCCAACGAAGAAGAAGAAGAAGAAGAAGAAGAAGAAGAAGAAGAAGAAAAAGAAAAAGGGGGATAAGGAAAGGGAGAAGAGCTTCTTCCTTTCCAAGCAGAGGAACTTTCCTTCTCGGATATACGCGTAAACTGTAGGGTGTAAACCACGAAAAGAAAACCGTTCGAGAGAGAAAAAGAAAGAGACAGAGAGATAGAGAGAGAGAGAGAGAGAGAGAGAGAGAGAGAGAGAGAGAGAAATAAGAGGAAGATAGGAAGAAGCTCTTCGGCGATCTCGCGTGGAAACGATCATCCCACGGGATTTTCTATCGAACCACTAGCATCCCCTTCGACATCGACGTGAGTAACCATGCCAGACCATTATACTGGAAGGTACCTTCGACGAATAAGAAAAACAGTTCGATAGTGGGCCGTCTCTGCTGTTGTGAGAAAAACAGAGACAGAGATAAACTTTTTCTTTTAAATTTGGTGCCACGTAAGAGTAAAAAGAAAGAAAGAGAGTTAGAAATGAGTGAGAGAGAAAAAGAGAAAGAGAAAAAGAGAAGAAATCTATATATATATATATTTATATATTAGATACAGTGATGTATCTCTTTCTTTTTCTCTACGTATGTATGTATATATGTTTATGTGTATATATTAGTGTAGGTGTTTAGATGTTATCTAGATGTTTAAAGTGTCTAGAGTCGAGCACGCATAGGCTGTCGAATTTCTTTTACGAGATGTTTTATATCGTTATCGAGATACGATAGAAGAATGAAGAGAGGAAAAATGATCGCTCAGGGATTTTCGATAGTTTAATTTTTTTCTTCCTGTTTCGTTCGACCGTATCAAAGTTTCTTCTCTTCATGTTCTAAGTCATGTTCTATCGTCTATTTTCGAAGCGAAATAGAAGAGAAGAGAAAAATCTTGAAATTTCATCGATGTGATATCATTCCTCTTTTCTAAACAAGAACGAGGAATTTTTTCTTTTCTTTTTTCTTTCTTTTTCCTTCTTCTCTCTTTATTTCTTTCTTCTTTTTTTATTTTTTCTTTTCTTTTTTTTTTTTTTTTTGTTGTATTTTTCAGAGTTGCGTTCGAATACGCTCAATATTTATTCTTAACAATCGATACGCCTGCTTAATCGAGAAGCACGTTTAATTGGAAGAAAAGAGTTTATCTTTATACGTTATTAATATTTTTTCTTTTTTCTTTTTTATCTTTTTTGTTTATTTTATTTTATTTTATTTTATTTTTTTTTTATTCTGTTTTATTTAATTTAATCTTCTTATCGGTATATCAATCTTATAAAACGCATCGAAATATTTCAAATACGTTATACGAAGCAAACAAGAAAGTCAAATTAATTTTCGTTGCAAATTTATTATCGCGTAAAAAAGAAAAGAAAAAGATATAAAATGATATAGTTCTTGCATTAAGAGTGATTAAAACGTGATTTTCGCGATCATTTTTCTCGAGTTAAATAAACATTATACACTTTGTATATACCATTTCGTAGGATCGTGTTTAGATTTCTAAAAAAAATTAAAAAATTTCGTTCATTATTAAGTATATATCTTTCGTATTATAAAATCAGTATTATAAAACAAATAATTCGAGATAAGGATAAACATATTGTTCCTAAAATTATGATCGAGAATCCACTTTATGGGCCGTGAAAAATGCACGTGTGCATGCATGTATGCGATTACGAGGGTCGCTGGTTGTTTGGTGTAGAATATCGTATTTGTCAGTATTGTTTGTTCTTGCTGAAATGATGACAGATGATGATCTATCTATTTTGACAGAAACTGACATATTTACTGTTTACGATGTGTGAATGAAAATACAGTGGAATCAACCGCATCCAAATAGCTTAATATCCGAACGGTATGTTTCTTAGCAACAGATGTCTTCTTCTCTCACAAATATATATTCATATGTGTGTATATGTGCGTGTGGATGTGTATACATATATATATATATATATACACATATATATACATAGATACATACATGATTATATAGTTTCCTTTTCTCTTCATCATAACAACGTAATAGTAGAACAGTAAACATGACAACTAAACGTAAATAAATGAAATGTAGCATTAGAAAAATGATTGTTTCGTTATTCGAATACTTTCGTTTTTTTATTGGTTTAAAAGATACAAGAGATTCTATCGTATATGGAAAATTGATACGTCTTGAACGATTTTATCTTTGTTAGAAATAGAAGATTATTAAATTCGATAAAAAGTAAAAAGAAAAAAAAAAAAATAGAAACAGAGAGAAAGATTAAGATGAGAAAGTTTATAAGTTGAGAAACAACAGGAAAGAGATGGAAGATGGATGAAGATAAGAGAAGGTTGGAATAAAGGTCGGCATTTTGAAATCTCCAGACGAGTCTTCTTCCTCGCTGTTCCATCGCGTTGATGTAAGAAATTACGAGAGGGAATGGACTTTTCTGGCTAGACACGTGGTTTTGACAGGACTCGAGAGAAGATACGTATACGTCTTACACGTACGTGCTTCTCCCTCCTTCCTTCTCCTTCCATCTCTTTCTCACTCCATCTATCTTTATCCTCTCTTATATGAAACGCGTCGATGCTCCTCGGTCCATTTTGTCAGATCTAAAATAACGATATCGCTTTTCAGATCTACGTTAAATCTCATGCGAGTTTTCATACGTGCCGATGCTTCGTCACGTCTTTTAACGTCGGCTTTCATTTCGAGAGGGAATAATACAAACGTATATGAAAAGGAATAAGAAAATATAATAAATAACGTTTTTATTAAATATTTACATAGATACGTAGATACGGTAATGAGAGAAAATAAATAATTAAATAAATAACAGATAATCGAAAAGATGACAAAATCAATTCTATCTTCTTTCTCTTAGTTACGCTCGGAGATATTGACAGGTCGGCCTTTTTTCTCTCTTTTTATTTTTTTATTTATCTTTTTATTTATTCTTTTTTTTTCTTTTTTTTTTTTTGGAGGTTGAAAGTCGAACAAAAAGATTGCAAACGGAAAGAAGAAAAGAGAGATATTATTAATAACACATTGCGCATGCAATGGTAACAAATCGACGATAACGTGTTGTTCGTAAGAAAAAGAGACGAATAAAGTTGTATTCTCTCGGAAGCCTTCGTGACAGAGTCAGACGTGTTGACACGCAAGAAAATATCCTCTCCCTCTCTCTCTCTCTCTCTCTCTCTCTCTCTCTCTTTCTCTCTTTTTTATTATTTTCATTTTTTCTTCTTTCTTTTCTCCCATTTTTTGTATTACTCTTTCCTTCTACCATTCGGATAAAGATCCGACGTTTTAGAATCCGGGCGTTATTAATGGCGATAATGTCGCAATGGTATATCTCTCGGTAACGTAAAACGGACGAGCGACCGATGTACAACGGAAGCTCGTTGCAAATGCGCCATTACGCGCGACGTGTTACACGATTTGCGGTCGTGCCTTATACCGCTTGTTGCTATAGAACGTTCCCTTCTATCTGTTCTCTTTCTCTCTCTTTCTTTCTCTTTCTTTCTCTCTCTTTCTTTCTTTCTTTCTTTCTCTCTTTTTATCTTTCTCTCTACGTAACGTGAGCATAATTTTCCATAGCGTTTCGTGTCTCAAAAAGACGTCGTCGTTCGTTCCTCGCACGAATGACGCACGAAATGATATATTCTTCTTTATTCTTCTTCTATTTTTTTTTTTTTCTTTTTTTTTTTCTTTTTTTTGGAGGATAAGGGAGGATGATAACCCTCGTATGTATGTATGTATGTATTTATGTATGTATGTATGTATGTTCGATCAGAAAATTACATTGTAATAATTTTTAGTGACATAATGTAACGATCAGTAATCATTTAGGAGCAATTTTGATACGAATTTTAGTATGGATTATTAAGTTTATGGTTTTTCATTGTTAATGTATGTATGTATTTTTGTTTTTCTGGATATTTACGAATTACCGGATAAAAAATGATATATTAAAGGTATAACAAGATCCTTTATACGCTCGATAAAAATTCTTTACGTGTTATTATTCGACTTACGTAATTACGTACGAGAAAGTTATTTAAAAATCTGCTTTATCGAGTACCCCCTCTTTGTAAAGGGGTGAGTGTTTGCGGATTAAAATAAAGTTTGTGGTAGAATAATTAAAATCGTTAAATCGATTGACACGAAGGAATCGATAAAGAGCAAAACGGTGTCGTTGCACCGGCTAGTCCGATGCAATTATGCAAACGAGTTTAGATACTAATAATTATACTGTCGCTGGCCGCGTGTCTCTACGCTCGAGGTTAGAGATCGTTGTCGTAAGAATTTTATTGTCGTCGTATTCGCGACGATGATTAATTATCATAGTTCGTCGTACCAGGCGCGTATAAATTGCGTATGCGTAAAATAAAAAGAAAAAGATATATATATATATATATATATATATATATGTGACGATATAATATGTTTCTTCTTAAAAGATCTCCATGCTTTTATTATATTTTTCTTTTTACCTTTTTCTCCCTTTATTTTAATAGAAAAAAAAAAAAAAAGAAAGAAACATTTACAATATCATCGTGAATTACTTTAATACCTAATGATAGTACAAAAGAAAAAAAAAACTCAACGTTTTGGTTGATTCGTTCTTTCGATCGATCGATCGATCGAATAAATTAAAGCGGAAAATTCGAATCACTTTTGTCTCTTCGACAACGAGGTAAGTGTCGTTGTGAGGAGAGCATTTGTCGTTCTTCTCTCGTTGCCGTAGGAAATCGAGGAGGGAAATTTCTCGAGATATTATTTAAAATATCGAATCCCTCTCGCGTCGATGGACCCGCATGAAAAGAGGCCGCGCAATACGAATCCTTTTGTAGGCAGAGCACCGGAGTTCCGGCAATATCGAAGATTACTCGACTCTCCTTCTCCTGCTCCTCCTCCTCCTCCTCCTTCTCCTTCTCCTCGTCTTCGTCCTTCTCCACATCCTACTCTTCCACTTCCACCTCGCTTGCTCGTTCTTTGCACCCTCTTCTTATTCACTTTTTAACCTTTTCATCGGAGCCACCCTCCCCCCCAAGAGTGCATTTCACTACAACCTTATATAGTACTGCAATCCAAATAAATGATCGGTGAACCTTTTGGCCTCGCTGTGTATATATGTATCGCTGTTATATATGTGTGTATATATATATATATAACTTACGTCTCCTTTTTCTCTATTATTTCGTTTTATTTTATTTTTCCTTCCTTCCTCGATTTCATTACACGCGGTAGGAGACGCGTAAAGGGTCGTGAAACTCACGAATATACATACATACACGTACACCATCTTCTTCTTCTTCTTCTTCTTCTTCTTCTTTTTTTTACGTTGTTTTTCCTTTTTTTTTTGTTTTTATTTTCTTTTTTTTATTTTTCTTTTTTTTATTCTCTCTCTCTCTCTCTCTCTCTCTCTCTCTCTCTCTCTCTCTCTCTCTCTCTCTCTCTCTCTTTCTCCACTTGCATCTCCTCGATTTCATTTCGACGAATGCATCTCCCTTGTCGAGATTATCCTGACCAACTTTTTAGTATAAAAAGAAATAAGACAGAGAGTAGGAGAAAAAGCAGAAGAAATAAATAATGTGTAGTCTTTCAGTCATTCGTTCTTTTTTATTTATATTTTTTTCCCCTGCAAATTGGATACTTCGTTAATTTTTATTATTTAATAACAAAGCTCTTTTCCTTACCGACCAAGGTACTCGAGTATTCCGATTACACACGTTTATCGACATCGTTGATTAAGCCTGGTTTATGCTTGCAAACTCGAAACGTCATTACACGATTATTTGGATAATTCTAAATACATTTAGATAGAGAGAAATAGAGATAGAGGTAGAGAGAAGGAGAGAAAGAGAGAAAGACAAACAGAGAGAGAGAGAGAGAGAGAGAGAGAGAGAGAGAGAGAGAGAGAGAGATAGAGATAAAGTGAGATAAAAACAAAGAACGTTAAAATGAATACGAGCTTTGCCTTCCCCTCGATCGTCCATTAATCCATTACTTTAGTAATGAATTGCTTCATCTTTGTCGCGAGAACTCCGTTGAAACTATTCCCCAAACGGGAATATCGTATTCCCTCTCGCAAAGTGCACCTGGCTTGTTCACGAATGCCCTGCCTTCCACCTGGTCGATGTGAACACAAAATAGGAAGAGAGCAAAATATATATATATACACATACATACATACATACATACAGATAGATAGATAGATAGATAGATAGATAGATAGATAGATAGATAGATAGATAGATAGATAGATAGATAGATAGAGGAAGGGAGATAGAGATAGATAGAAAGAGAAAGAGAGAGAGAGAGAGAGTTGCCTTTGATCGATCGATCGTTTTAACTTGGACGTCGCTCGATTAACAAAACGGTAATGGTTTCGATGTTGACGTAGGTAACGACGTTTAATGGATCGTGTCGAGCTTTGCAATGAAAACAACCGAGAGAACGAAGTCAGTCGGAAGCAAAGTGGAATGAGCTGAGTATTACAGATAGAGTTTAGCAAAGACTACTTTAACGTTCTCGTCGAGAACTCCGACGACGACGACGACGACGACGACTTCTACGCAAAAAAAAAGTCCATTGTTGTTTCTTTTGAAAAAGCATTTTCTACCTTTCAATTAAATTTCTGCGGGACAATTTTTACATCATGGTTATGCGGTTAAATGTGGTATTTAATGGAGATACAAAAGAGTCTCTCTTTCTTTTTCTTTCTTTCTTTCTTTCTTTCTTTCTTTTCCTCGTTTTCTTTTTCTTTTCTCTCGTCGATGAAGTCAAGGAGAAAGACTACATTTCGTATTCGTTGGCACGCACCTGCTTACGTGATCCCGCATGTCGGAAGGTTTTATTGGCCGAAAAAAGATGGAGGATATATGATAATATATAAGAAGGAAGCAGAGATATTTCTATTTCTTGTTCAAATTCAAACGAGATTAATCGATTTGAATATTTTCGTTTTCTTTTTCTTTCTTTCTTTCTTTCTTTTTTTAAAAACTTTTTTTTTTTTTTTTCTTTCTTTCTTTTTCTTTTTTTTCTCCCCTTTTCGTTTCATGTCATCGCTAATTACGCGACCGGCGTATCGATATTAATCAAAACGCAGTAACGTCGAACAATGTGATCGCTCAATTGTGACATGCTTTTCATTGGGTGGAGAAGGAAGAACGAAGAGAGATAGATGAATCCGTATAATAGGACTGAGAAAGAGAGAGAGAGAGAGACAAAGAGAGTTAGAGAGAGAGAGAGAGAGAGAGAGAGAGAGAGAGAGAGAGGAAGAGACAGAGAGAATTATGTGAACATTTCGAGGCATACAAACGAGCGAACATAAGCAGCATTGAAACTCTGAGTCTACTCGATATTATCGACACGTTAAATAATTAATAGAGTCAACCAGCAAGGGGAAACGGAAGTACGGAGCACTATTTCGAAACAAACTGGTCGATCTGGCGTATGTACGTATTATAAATGAGCGAGAGGATGGAGACTTTATTCTTTATATAAATACGAACGAGAGAAAGAAAGACAGAGAGAAAGAGAGATGGAAAACCATTTCGCGTAAATGAGTCTCTGTATCTCGCCTCGACCAGACCTCGAAACCACCACACGTCTGTTCTTCTCTATTCCCGGTGTATTTCGTTTTTATTTCATCAAGAGAGTTGAAAATTCGATGTGACTGTGATTTCTCTTTTGTCTTTTTCTTCTTCTTCTTCTTCTTCTTCTCCTTTTTCTTTTCTTTTCTTTGTCTCTCTCTTTCTCGTTCTTATTTTTGAAAAAAAATATAATTTATTACTTAACTGTCTGTTTCAATTTATTTTTTCTTTTTCTTTCTTTCTTTTTTCTTTTCTTCTTTTTTCTTTTTGTCGTTTCTTCAAACAAATGATTATATAATGCAAAAGTTATGGTATTAATTAAACTAGTACAATTATATAACTTGTAACTCTTCAAGTATATTGAAATAAGAGAGATATGAGATAACAATTAATTTTATGACTATGAGAAGATGAGATAATATTTAAAAAGATGGAGTGGGTGTGTGTGTGTGTTCGAAGTTACACGAAGGGAGGGTGTTTTAAAGGGATAAAGATAGATGGGGAAGATCGGTCTCGTCGATAATTATTACATAATGTCTAAAGTATGGTGATTCTAACGAATTAATTTTATTGTCGACATTCGCGAAACGATCGATAATTTTATAAATTTTTAAAGTAACATATCACGGAAAAAAGAAAAATATTACATTTCACTTTCAATAATCACGAATCATCAGGAAGAAATACATTTTCTCTCTATTGATATATAATACATAATACATACGATATCTATATACACATATTATATTTATGTACATCTCTGTGTTACTTCCGTCGAGTTCTTTTTCTTTTTTATTTGCTTTCTTTCTTTCTTTCTTTCTTTCGGACTTAGAGATACAAGAAGACGGAATCGTAACGACGTTCCACCATTTTCTCTTTTCCGTGCATCCCCGTTAGTCGAATTTACAATTCCTTCGGGGGCTTTAACAAAACGTTCGAGAGAGGACAAGGGCCGGTAGAATTCCGATTTAAGTGGCTGAATTCGAAGTCGAGCGTAAAATTCCACTGTCGGAAGAGTCCTCTCTCTCTCTCTCTCTCTCTCTCTCTCTCTCTCTTTCTCTCTTTCGAGGAGTGGGGGTTACGGAGGGGGTTAGAGAGAGGGAGAGGATGTTGTAAAATGGGTAGGAGAAAAAAGGGTGGTAGAGATAGCCGAGCTGTCTCGAGATCCTCTTTCCAAGCCGTAGTTACGAGCGGCGATATCCTTCTCGGTCAACGCTTCTTTTCTTTTCCTTTGGACACGCGTCGTCGACACGAAGATCCACCTCTCTCTCTCTCACTCTCTCTCTCTCTCTCTCTCTCTCTCTCTCTGTTATTTCTTTTTCTTTTACTTTCTTTTTCTTTTCTTTTTTGTTCATCCCTTCGAGACGACGGCGACGACGACGAAGAGGAGGACGAAAGGGAGAAAGTACGAAACAAGAACGGCGATATATCTCTTGTTCCACGATCGTCTTTCCTACCTTCGAGCTCAGCGAGATTCGCAAGAGAGAAAGAGAAAATGAGAAGAAGAAGAAGAGAGAGAGAGAGAGAGAGAGAGAGAGAGAGAGAGAGAGAGAGAGAGAGAGGAAGTTTCTTTACGTCGATTTATGGTTTAATAAAAGATGACGCATAGAGGCGTCGCAGCATCGCTTTTGTGTTTTCCATAGTCGGCACTGTTCGTTGACTCTCTCTCTCTCTCTTTCTCTCTCTATTTCTCTCTCTCTCTCTCTCTCTCTCTCTCTCTCTCTCTCTGTCTCTTATTTTATCTCTAATAATTTTTATTACACCGAACCCAATTTATCGATAATATATGGTTTTAAAAGCGTAATTGTTAAATACACCTTAGAAAACTCCTTCATTTTCTTATAAATATCGGTCAATGGAGAAACACATAAATTAATTGTTTACTTCGTAAACCATTTGTCTACATCTTACAAACACATATATACGCACGTACATAGGTACATACACTCACGTATCAAAACAAAAGAGTCTGTCAGTCTATCTGTCACTTTTCTTTCACCCTTCCAACGACGAAAATAGTTTCATTTAGTATAAAAACTACAAGACTCTGGAGAGGGTCGACACGTTTCGTCTTAACGCTTGGTGTTCTTTAGGAGGGGAGGAAGAAGTGTGTCTTGTGGTGACAAAAAAAGAGAAAAAAGAAGAAGTAGTAGTACTAGTAGTAGTAGTAGTAAAAGTAATAGTAATACTACTAGTAACAGCAGCAGTAACAGCAACAGCAGTAGTAGCAGTAGTAGTAGTACGGGGGTTGCGAGGATAATGGGGAGGAATAGGAGGAGGATAGAAGAAAAGAGAGGGTAGAAATTATTATGGTCGGTATTGGACAGTGCGAGACAGAAAGGAGAGCCCTTCCTCGTGAGAGAAGACGCTACGCGAAGGG
The DNA here is from genome assembly GCF_014466175.1 of Vespula pensylvanica. Taxonomy (NCBI): domain Eukaryota; kingdom Metazoa; phylum Arthropoda; class Insecta; order Hymenoptera; family Vespidae; genus Vespula; species Vespula pensylvanica. Next base: position 6,872,569 of record NC_057686.1, read on the forward strand.
AGAAAGGGCTGGCTCTTTGACAAGTCAAACATGCGCTAACACCCTCGTAAGATAGACTCTCTCTCCCTCCCTCTCTCTGTCTCTCTCTCTCTCTTTTTCTTTTTCTTTCTCTCTCTTTCTCTCTTCCAAAATGGCCGACGGCTAGACCGACGATGACGAAAAAAACGACCCTTCGCCGAGTCGAACGCGTGAAAGACTTCCTCCTCCTCCTCCTCCTCATCCTACTCATCCTACTCATCCTCCTTCTCATCCTCCTTCTTCTCTTCCTCATCCTCATCCTCATCCTCCTCTATTTTTCTCTTCTTTTTAACTCCCTCCTTCTTCTTCTACTACCATCGTCATCCCTTCGTCTCGTCTACCCGGTTAATTAATTCCCACGGAATCCGCACGATTTTGAGTGCGCTCTCGACTTACGCGCTACCGACATACCAGATACCACGTCGATCTCTCTCGCGGAGCCGTTTTCACGCCTCGCCTCTTTCTTTGTGCTTTTCTTTTCTTTTCTTTTCTTTTTTCTTTTCTTTTCTTTTTTCTTTTCTTTTCTTTTTTTTCTTCTTTTTTTTTTTTTCTTTTTCCCGCTTCTCTACCACCCCCTGCCCTGTCTTCTTTCCGCTTTTTTGCTCTCCTTTTCTTCTCTCTTTTCTCTTTGTTTTCTTTTTTTTTCTTTTTCTTTACATTGCAAATTCATTCGCACGATCCGAAGGACGGATTTAAGCGTCTCGAACGTTGCGTTCCCTCGCTCTCGCAAATTTTCTAACATTCTTTTCTCCTATCGAATAGTTGATTATCCAATACAGAAACAGAGAGAAAGGGAGGTGTATAGAGAGATAAATAATCTTGAAAATGGTCGTAGCTTTTAGGTGGCTTTCGTCGACGTAAGGAAAGAGAGAGAACGAATAGGAAATAGAAGAAAATGCTTCGTCGACGAAAAACTCGCGTCTTCTCCTTCCCCTTCTACTTTACCTTCTTCGTTTTATTCTTTCGAGAATAGTAAAGAAAAAAAAAAAAGAAAAAGAAGAAGAAGAAGAAGAGAAATAAATAAATAAAGAAATAAAGAAATAAAGAAAGAAAGAAAAAGCAGCTACTTTAGCAAGAAGGTTACAGAGATACCTCTGAAGGAACGGTGGATGGGTGAATCCGACCTCCACTTGAAAAGAGAAGTCTTCCGAGCTAAAGAATGAAATGAAAGAGAGAAAGAGAAAGAGAGAGAGAAGAGAGAGGTAGAAAGTTGAATGGAGGAGGGAAGGAAGAGAGGAGGATAGAGAAAGGGGTACTTTTTGGTGGACGGTGATCGTTTAGAAAAATTGCAGTTTACCAAACGAAAATCCTCCTTCGAGTGGAAGACCAGCAAAAAGTTGCTTAATTACGGGAGTTTTCGGTGAGTCTTTCTCCTTCTCTCTCTCTCTCTCTCTTTCTCTTTCTCTTTCTCTTTCTCCCTCTCTCTCTCTCTCTCTCTTTACTTCTCTCCCTTTCTAACCTTCTCCATTTCCTTCTTTCGCTGCTCTTCCGCTTGGAAGGTGGTTGACGAGGGGCGGGGACGGGGAGTGGGAGGTGTACCCCTTTCGTAACTCGACTAACGACTCGAAATCTCTTTAAGCTCGAGAGACCCTCGTGGCTTTTGTGACGGGCCTGCACGTTAACTCGAGCTTTAAGCCGGATTACCTCGGCTCGAAGCCTACGCGTGGCTCGCGCACGCAAATTCCGAGTGGTTCGTCGGCTTTTCGACCGGACATGCTTCCTTTCTCTCTCTCTCTCTCTCTCTCTCTCTCTCTCTCTCTCTCTCTCTCTCTTTCTCTCTGTTTCAGTCACTCAGTCACTCGCTAACTCACTCTCTTTCTCGATCGCTCTTGCACGCTACTCGAGAATCATCCGACGCGTGAAACGTAGTTTACGATATGGCCACGGGAAAACGGATTTCCGTCTCCGCCGCAAGTGAACGCGAACCATCCATGCGTTTCTTTCTACCGTTAGTTAGTTACCTGGCATCATCGATTGCCAATGTCAACCTTACTAAATACATTCTTCGATCTTTTATTCATTTTCTATCATAGGTTCATTTTTCTTGGGTTCCGCAATTCGTAAATTCGAGATTCGATTAAAAATTAGAAATCTATCGATCGATCGATCCTCGTCGTCGTCGTCGTCGTTATCGTCATCATCGTTATCGATAAGGCAGGATAGATTAATCTGCAAGGATTTTTGAATCCTTGCAGATTATCGATATTGATCGTCGATCGACAGATCGACTCGAGTCGTTCGATAGAAATTTTATTAATCGTATTGTCTTTCTTTTTGTTCGTATTACAAAGAGATGGAAAAAAAGAAAGGAAGAAAAAAGGAAGGAAGGAAGGAAGGAAGGAAGGAAATCGTTATATTTAGTTCATCTATCTTTCGATCTTTCTATTTTATATTTCGCGTGTGTTCGTAAGTACAGTGTATTCACGTACATACATACATACATACATATATACATACATACATACATACATACATATATATATACATAGGTACGTGGACAACAGCGATAGGCCGAGGACATTGCAAATCATGCCCTCTCTCTCTCTCTCTCTCTCCTTTTTCCCGCTTTCACGAATCCGCAAAAAATAAACGAAACTTTAGCCATTGGGTTATTTCAGAGAATACATTTAATCGTATGGACGTGAAGCTTCGATCGAGGGAGAAAGTATTGACCGGTCATGGGAGTTACCGTAACTAGCGGTAATGCTCAACTCGTTTCGAATCTCTCTTACCATAATCACTCCTTTCCAGCACTCTCTTTTTACTCTCTCGCTCTTACACGTGCTTCTTTCTACCCACGCGAACTCGCTCTATTCTCCCCTCTTTCTCTCTCTCTCTCTCTCTCTCTCTCTTTCTTTTTTTTCACGTCCGTTCATTTTAGAGCGCATAGGCGTTCGTCCACGCACACGCACCCTCCGTTCCCTTCTTTATTGCTCTTCTTCCATCCCTCCCTTTTTTTCTGACGTCATGTCTTATCGTAACAGCCCAACACCGACGCTCCTCTAGAAGACCCTCTCTTTCTTTCTTTCGCACACGCACTCGCACGAAAAATTGAACGATGCCCGAAAAGAAGAAAGAGGTGTTTGGAAGAAAAAAGAAAGGAAAAATATTTTCGAATACAACAATTTTTTATTCGCAAAGGAACTAATATTTGGAAATAAATTTTAAGCGAATTAAATGTACGATATTCTATAGGTGGTAAGTCACTTGAATTTTCGATGATTGGATCATATTAATTATCGAGATGTGTCATAATGATGGTGATCTGTGTCTGTTTGGAAGGACGAAAGAGAAGGATAGATAGATAGATAAATAGATAGATAGATAGATAGATAGATAGATAGATAAATGGATAGATAGATTGATAGATAGATAGCTAGATCAATAGATAGATAGATAGATAGATAGATAAATGGATAGATAGATTGATAGATAGATAGACGAAGAAAAAAATAGGGGTTGTTTTACTGGATTCGTTATTCTTCATATTACAATACGCAAGCAAGGCGCAAACAGCTCGCTCGTGCCTCCATCTAAGCTCGTATAAACGTAGGATTAATCACCACGGATCGCGGCCGAACATTATCGTTATCTTCGCTCGGCCCTCTCAACCCTCTCTCTTTCTCTATTTCTCTCACACTCTCCTATCTTTCACGATAAATAGGTATAACGTAGTGGACACGCAACCGGCCCCGCGTCACAGTCTTTATTATCATCTGATAAAGGTGTGATTAATCGTTAAAGCGAGAGAGAATAAGAGAGAGAGAGAGAGAGAGAGAGAGAGAGAGAGAGAGAGGGAAAGTGAAAAATAAAAGAAGAAAAATAGAGAGAGAAAAAAGAAAATATTTTTGTCTACGTTCGATTACGTTCTTGCATTCCTATCTCTCTCTCTCTCTCTCTCTCTCTCTCTCTCTCTCTCTCTCTCTCTCTCTTCTCCTTTTTTCTCTTTTTCTTTTTCTTTTGAATTTCACAAAATTATATAAATTAGAACCGAGCCGGTTGGTCGAACGTTTCGACATATTTTTTTTTCTTCTCATTCTCTTTTTTCCTTCCTTTTTTTTCAATCCACGATGCACCCTTTTTTCACCTTCTTCACCATCGTGCTAAGAGGAAGGGAGGTAGAGGGAGAGAGAAAGAGAGAGAAAGAGGGTTGCCGGTGCCACCGGCGAATTGGTCAGGTCGGGGACCATGCGGGGGTGCAGACGGTGCTGGTTTTAATGAACTCTTTCACCCGCCACTCGTGCCACCCTTAAACCGCCGGTTTAAACAGGGATTCTCATCTCGACTCTTTTCACCATCTTTTCCTCTTCGGATGTGCGAGTTCTCGATCGATAAACTCGACTACCTTGTCCTCCTCTTTCTTTAACGTGAAACAAAGAGAGAAAGAGTGAAAGAAATAGAAATAGATTCTCACTATATTCGAATCCATATTCGAGTTCCATCAAATTATCAAGAATATAAGATCGACAATTTACTAGATCATCCATCGTTCATCATCCGCCATACTTTCGAATATATTATCGAATAGAGATCGAGCGAGTCGGAGAGAACAAAGAAAACAAAGGAAAAAAGAGAGAGAGAGAGAGAGAGAGAGAGAGAGAACTATAGGACGAAAACGTATAGATATAGAATATCATTTTGGGAACGTTCGTGGGAAGAGATGTGTGAGCACCACTGTCACCTGAACAGGTTGGCGATGTCGAGAGGGCGAGAGGGTGTGGTGAGGGCAGAGCCGGCTCGCTCGGTGTGACGAGAATAGAGGCATGTTATTGATTATGGAAAAATACCCCTGGCTCAGGGACGGAAAGAGAAAGAGGACGAGAGGGAGTCACCGTGTACCCCCTCATCGTCATCCTCGTCCTCGTCGTCCTCATCGTCGTCGACGTCGTCTTCGAAGCATGCCTTCCAGCCGGTGTCATGGCTACTGTACACCGTGCATTCTCCGTCTGCCATCGACCCCCTTCTCTACTTACCACCCACTCAATAGCAGCATAACCACCCCCGAAAGCTCGAGCAGCAGTAGCACCACCACTCGCTACTACCACCACTATCACTACCAATAGCACTAACACTTGCACTAGCACTGGCAATACCACTACCACTACCATCACCATCGACCGATCCCTCTTTCGGGTCGTCTGACAGCGTGACGTCATAATAGCGATACGTCCTTGCCGTTTCTCACCCTCATCGTCGGTGATAGCCGTCGGTAAGGCAGATTACTGTTTTTAATTATCGCCGATGCGTGTACCACGATTGTAGCAAACCGAGGGACGAGAATGTGTGCGTGTGCGTATGCGTGTGTATATGTGTTATGTATACGTGCGCGCATGTGTATGCGCGATATGTGTGTTCCTATATCCCTCGTGTTTCTTTCCTTGTGTTTCTCTCTGTATATGTTGTATGTCTTTTTTCTTTTCTCTTCCGTCTCTTTTTCGTTTTTTATTTTTTTGATGCTGCTGCCCTTTGTTTCTTATCCGAAGGAAAGAGAAAGAGAGAGAGAAAGAGAGAGATATCGTTAATTTGGAGTTGCTCGTTGCGTTTACGGGAGGCTCGCGTTTAATTTCGAGAGCCGCTCGTTCGCGATACTCGTGCATACAACACACGTACGATATTGTGCGCGTCCACCGATATCCTTCTGTAGTTGTGTAATAGAGATAGAGAGAGAGAGAGAGAGACAGAGAGAGAGAGAGAGAGAGAGAGAGAGAGAGAGAAAGAGAAAGAGAGAAAGAGAGAAAGAGAGAGTGAAAGAGAGGAGGTCGGAGAGTTCAAACGCGGCCCTTTTTACTCGCAAAGCTCTTCGCGAGGGCGTCGCGAAAAAAATCGTTGGATAATTTTCACGTGAAATTGGACGCATTATATGCGTAAAATCTTAAAGTATATTCGTATATATGTATACCTAGATACAGTGTAGATACATTTTATGATTCACAAATTTGTAATTTCATTAATTAATTATTAATATGATATATCATTGAATAACGATAATTTTTTAGTTTTAATAGTATTAATCTAATGGATTCAAATCATTATATATATATATATATATATATATATATATATATTAGAGTTATATGTGAATTATATTTCATGCATTTAAAAAATTTTCAATAATAATTGTATAGATCTAATAAAATATTTTTATAAATAGTTTCGTATACGCGAACGTCGTACTTCCTATATGATTTAATCGATATCATTAATAATATAAAATAAAATTTTTTGATGTTTCATTATAATTGTTGAAATTTTTATCATTCGTGCGCGTGAACGCGGAACGATTTTAACTGTGAGGTTCCACCAGAGAAATTTTCTCGAAAACGATGGAACAACCGAGCGAGATCATCCAGGTTTTGTCAGCTGCTACGCTCCATGCCCTTTTGTCTTCGGAAAATCCGACTTTTTCGACGTCGTTGAGCCCTTCTCTCCTCCCTTCTCTTCTTTCAACCCTTCTCTCTTTCTCTTTGGATATAGAAAGCATTGCCGCTCGTTCCGTTTGGTTTCTCTCTTTCTCTCTTTCTCTCTCTCTCTCGAATCTGTGAAAAGTTATTTCAAGTCCCGTGCCTCTCGAATATATATTCCCCGGCGTATTTGCTTTATTCGGAACGTTTAAGTGATTTTTTTACCATTCGGTATTCTCTTTACTCTCTCGGCACTCGCCGTTATGGACAAAACGATATATAGATATGAACTTTTCATTTCCAGAATAGTCTTGACGTTTCAAAACTCTAATCGCGTGTAAATCGATCGTTATCTTTTAACCTTGAAAAAAAAGAACAAAAAAAAAAACACAAAAGAAAAAAACGATATAAAAATCTCTCTCATTAATTGAGAAAATACTTACCTAATTGTACATAGATTCCTACTTCATAATTATTTCTTTCTTTTCTCTCTTTTTCTTCAAGAGATCTGTCTATTCCGAAGAATTTTATCTTCTTAATTCTAATGACATTAACATTTCTCCGAAGATGCGGAAAAGATTTCCTTTTATCTTTTGAATTTTTCTTTTCCCTTTCCTTTTTTATTATTTTCTACTTATCATTAGTTTAGGGTAATTCGTGGGATGGCGTTCAGTGGAGTTCGTCAACGCGGAAGATTCACGGTAGACTGTCCTTGACCTTGGATGGTCCTGGATAGGGTTGAAAATGATACCTATGTACTTCGTTCGTCTCCAACTTCGAAAAGGAAAAACTCCCTCGAGGAGAATGAAAGAATAGACGGAGATAGATAGAGAGATTGCGAGAACGAAATAAAG
>NC_057686.1:6882341-6887341 GCF_014466175.1 Vespula pensylvanica
AGATACTATACGTATCTATTTAAAATGTAATTACACGCAAAGTAGTGATATACGAAAAGAAATATGGGGGACAGAGGAAGAAACTACGTTCTTTATCTCGCTCACATTGTCCTTTTCTCTTTGTCGTCAATTAATCTCTCGCATGATAAACGCTAAGCCGTCTGGCAAGTTCGAAGACGTTCAGAGTGAACGTAGCACGGCCCAGCTGTGTGGTACGATCGAATCGGCGAACCGGAGAACCCCGAGACACGTCGGCAGATGTTGCTGCATAAATTTCCGGTTAATCCTTCGCGAGAGAGCTCGCTCTCCTTGTTTCACTTGCTTCCTACATATACTAGGTACGAGATCGAGTATCGAATTTTTTTTTTTTTCGATATAATTGAGCCCTTCCTATTTTTTCGTTATTTATTTTTATTTTATTTTATTTATTTTCGTTTGTGTTTCTTTTTCTTTTTTTTCTTCTTTTTTTTTCTTTCTTTTTTAACGTAGTTGATACGACTCCAACGAATTTTTTGCGATAGAAAAATAAGGAATTTCGTTGAAGTTATTTTTCAAAGATTTTCACTTTGATATCTCTCTCTCTCTCTCTCTCTCTCTCTCTCTCTCTCTCTCTCTCTCTCTCTCTCTCTCTCGCCCTCGTTTTCTTTAATATCAGCTACGTAAGAAATGATAACAGCACGCTTTATTCCGCGATTAGGATTATCCGGATAACATTGTTAAATCTTAGCCCCGTTACAAACTGCCACTCCATCCTCCTTCTCGTTTTCTCTCTTTTTTCCTCCTCCTTTTCCACCAGGATCCTTTCCGTCGGCATTATCACAAGTTACAACCACGACGAAGGAAAAGCTAGCTAGCTAGCTAGCTAGCAACTACTACTATCTTCCTTTTCTTACTCGATTGCGATACATTTTCGTTATTCTACCGTCAGCAATACACACTTTCTCCTTCTCTCTCTCTCTCTCTTTCTCTTCTTCTTCTTCTCCTCTCTCTTTTCCCCCTTTACAATAGATATCGCAAAAATAAATTGAATCACGTGGAAAGTACACTTAGAAGGCCGCAAGCACATGGAAGTTGCACTTTTCCAATGAACTTGTTCGAGAAAGTAAGAAGGAAGGAAGGAAGGAAGGAAGGAAGGAAGGAAGGAAAGAAATAGAATGAGCGAGCGAGTAAGTGAGTGAGAGTTGGCGAATAAGCTAGAGGGAAGCAAAGAGAGGGTTGCTAAGACGAGAGTAAGGTGGAAGGAGACACGGCTTTCTAACTTGGACATCCCAGACATTATCTATCTCGGAAGTTCGTCCTCCAGCCTGCGGCTGTTGTAGCATCGTCGTCGTACTAGAGGAGAGACGATGAAGACGAGAAGAAGGTAGAGAAGGAGGAAGAAGAGAAGGAGGAAGAGGAAGAGAAAGAGAAGGAGGAGGAAGAAGAAGAGGTGGATGGTCCAGTGAGCCACAGTTGTAGTGGTGGTGTTGGTGTTACTATTCGTGTTGGTGTTAGTAATGATGGCGATGGTGATGGTGGTAGTAGTGGATGGTCACGCTAATCGCACCCGCCTCGAGATTGGCTTTTAGCACAGAGTAGTTGGCTTTAACGCAAACTTGCTCTACCGACCGCTAGGAAAGCTTTGCTTGCTAGTACATAGCTACCATCCAACGATGTAAAGATATTTTATAGAGCGAGAGAACCCGTTTCTACCTGCGTCTTTGGTTTTGATATCGTTTCTATAACAAACTCTTCATACTTCGTAAAACACGGTATATTTGTTTTCAATTCAGTTTTATATGTTACAATCGGTATTACGACGATTTCATGATAATTTTACGACGATACAAGATGTTCTTTTCTTTCCTTTTTCTTTTCATTTTATTTTATTTTATTTTATTTTATTTTATTTTATTTTATTTTATTTTATTTTATTTTCAAAGATCATTCGATCATGACGATTCCACGTGAAACGCCAACACACGTTATTTGTTATTATAATTTGTATAAATAACGTTATGAGTGGATTGAATGGTACAACAGAAAGAATCGTTTCCTATACAAAAATGAATTTCATTCGCTTTATTATCTCGATTAGATAAACGAACGAGTAACGACAAATTCACGTACGACGGCATAACTTTTTCTCGACAAATTTTGATTCATTCGAGATCATAGAACAACCGACATTGTCATATCGAAGATATAGCATAGAGTCATCGTGCTATCCATCGTCGAACGAATTTCGAGGGAACGTTCGGTCGGGCAGCGCATCATCCCGTTATCGATTCGATCGTTAAACCGACCGGAAGTACGTTGGTACCTAGCACGATCGCACGATATACGCGTACACGCACATGCACACACACACACACACACACACACGTACATGTATATTATATTTGACGTTGTCGTGTTAGGGCGAGCTTCGAGTCTCTTTTTTCGAATTAAATGAGCGATGGATCCATCCTCGTGGTTGTTGTTGACGGGTCATCGTTTTGTATAAAAAAAAAAAAGAGAGAGAGAGAGAGAGAGAAAAAATAGAAAGATAAAAAGAGATAGAGAGATCAAGAAATAGAAAGAGAGAGAGAGAGGAAGGGAGAAGAGCAATGCGTGTTGTGCTCGTTACTCAACGAAACGAACGGTGCATCGTGTCGCGGAGAACAATGATGTCCGTTGAGAGGGATGTTGAAGGTAGTGAGGAGGGAAGGGGGAGTGGCGAAAGGGGAGAGGGGTAGGAGAGGTGGAAAAAAAGAAGAAAGAAGGAATAAAATGTTGTGCCTCGGCGGAGCCGCAATTACCGTGCCGACATACGGTACGCGGAAAGAGTAATAAAACCGAGCTGCTGCTGCTGCTGTTGATGCTGCTGTTGCTGTTGCTGTTGCTGTTGCTGTTGCTGTTGCTGATGGTGGTGGTGATGGTGGTGGTGGTGGTGGTGGTGGTGTTGTTGTTGTTGTTGTTGTTGGATGGATGGAAGTACCGACGATGTCGACTATGAGGAAGAAGAGTAAGAGAGAGAATGAGACGAGAGGCGGTTGGTTCGACGAAGAGGCATTACGTGCCTCTGAAAGTAGACCTGTGTGTGCTATTTCGTACGAGTTCTTCTCGATTCGTCTCTGTGTTTCTTCTAACTCTTTCCCTTTCTCTTTTTCTATGTCTTCTTAAATTTGTTAAGTTTTTATTGTTTTGTTTTGGAATGGTTTCTACTTTTTTCTTTTTTTTATTTTATGATCATATATATATATATATGTGTGTGTGTGTGTGTATGTTCTTGTTTTTCTTTTTTTTTTTCTTCTTCTTTTTTCTTCCTTTACTTTTTACGCATTGGATGGGATTTCCAACGTCAAATAAAAAGATGAAATGTGACTGGGGTAGTAATTTTTATAGATAGAGATGACGTTATCGATATTTTCGAAGTAAGAGGATAAAAGAAAAAGAGAGAAGGAAGGATAATTTATTTTCAATATATATGTAAGAAGGTACTAATATAAATGGATAGGTAATAGAAATGTTATTTATTTCTCTTTGTTTCTTTTCTTTTTCCTTTTTAAATCATATTAAAATATATACATATAATAATATGTATATATTATATTATATATATATATATATATATATATATATATAGCATAATAATAGTGATATCAATCTGATCAATTTTATATATCCGAAGAGATTAAAAGAACGAAAGGTGTGAAATTTGAAAGCAAGCAAGTCCTTATATTACCTCTCATGATATACGAGACGAAAAGGAATGGGATAAGAATCGAAAAGATAGAGAGATAAAGAGAAAGAGAAAGAGAGAGAGAGAGAGAGGAAGAAAAAGACACAATTTCTGGACTCGTTCCAATCTCCAGAATAACTTTGGTTCGAGGGCATCAATGATATCGCTTCGTATCTACGTACATACTTGACACGCACGTGCCGCCTAAAATCGATGTGGGCTTTTAAATTGTCGTTGCTCGATTCGTTTGTTTTACGAGCTTGCATACCCTCTCACTTTCTCTCTCTCTCTCTCTCTTTCTCTCTTTTTCTCTATCTCTCTATCTTTCTTTCACTATTTTCCGTCTCTGTATTTTACACGAAAATTCACACGATTTATTACCGAGTTCTTCGATCGTGAGATACTCTCTATTTATTGTTCTTAGAAAGCCTCGTTGTATTTTACTTTTACGACACACTTGTCCGTAGCAACGTGTGTGGTTTCTTATCGTTTTCTCACAGTCCTTCGATTTTTCAACTAACTTTTATAATTCAACACTTTTCCTCTTATCCATTCCATTCAGCATTCAATTCGGTTAGATGAAACGAAACTCGACCGATCGAAATTATTAAGGAATGGAAATCTCGTGGCTTCAATAATGTCCTCGCATATGTACGACTTGGTGTTGTAACGCCAAGTATATTGCTAATTATAGTATTTGGCAGGGAACCAATGGCAACCCTTGTACTAACGATCGAAATAGATCTCTGGAGCCGGTTTACTACTTTAAAGTCATACGCTTCTATCGATAATTTATGAATATCTGTGAATACAATGGAGAAAAGATTCTGTTAAATCGTCGAAAAAGAAAACGAAAAGAATATTTCTTTCCTTTTTTTTTCGTACGAGAAATATTAAAGAAAAAAATAAGAAAGAAAAAAAATATATATATATATATATCCGACGAATCGCTACACTCGTTCGCATTTATCTATCAGCTGTAAAGAAAAATATCCGAGTAGCGGCATCGTCGAGATAAGAAAAATGGTTTAGTTTTCTCTTAGGGAAAAAAAAGAAGAAAAAAACTCCCTTTCAGAAGAACTCTCTTTCTCGAGACAGCTCGGTCTAAGTCTCCCGATAAATCCACGAATTTAGATGCCGTGCGAAACGTGATTTTCCGGGGGATAGTAAAAGCTGATATATAGGGGTGGCGGGTAAAGATGTAGGGGGGTATAGAGCTACTACTACCTACCATCGACTTACCCTTCGTCGAGGATGGAATATGCATAGGAAAATCGGCCCGGTTTTGTCGAAGATC
>NC_057686.1:6889841-6892341 GCF_014466175.1 Vespula pensylvanica
CCACTGACATACTTTACCTCGAATGTGTGCTCGACGAAAAACGCGAAAGGAGAGAAAGAGAGAGAGAGAGAGAGAGAGAGAGAGAGAGAGAGAGAGAGAGGAAATATATGCAGGTATACACATAAACGTAAGGAGAGTACGAGAGAAGGATAGAAGATATGACATCGTCTCCGTTCACACTTTCGCTTTTCTTCGTCTGTTTATCACTCTTTCTCTCTCTTTTCTATTTACTTCTTCTTCGCGAGCTAATTCCGTTACGTCACATATTTCAAGAAGTTTTCTTAGTCCGTTTACTGCTTATGATTGTAATACTTAGAGAAAAATAAAAAGTAAGATTAAGAGAGAGACAAAAAGAGAGAAAGGGAGAAAACGAAAATAATAATTAATATTAAACGCGAAATGGAATTATTAATAACGATGTTATTCATTTACCATTCTTCGTTTTTTCATTATCATAAAATGTTATATAATAAAATGAAAAGGAAAAAAAAAAGGAAGTAGAAAAAAAGAAAAAGAAAAATAATCGACTAGGCAAGGGCCATCGTCCTCCTCAGCGTGAAAATCGATGTACTTACTTCTATTTCAGCCCTCTGGTTACGAACGGGGTGCATAGAGGAAGAGTAACAGGAGAGGGGAGAGAGAGAGGGAGGGAGGTAGAGCGAGAGAAAGAGAGAGAAAGAGAGAGGAGCCTTCTCGCGCGAACGATAAAATCTTTCCGATAATTTATACCGGTCGCGCCCTGAACGAACTCGACGACGACGATGGCCAAACGCGACAATGGACATAGTATATACATACATACATATATACATACATACATACGTACATACATGTATATATACATACATATATACATACATATATACATACATACATACGTACGCACGTACGTACGTATAGTATACATATAGTATAGTACATAGGTATATAAAATACATGTATATATATATATATATGTATATATATATATATGTATGTATGTATATAGGCTCAACTAGCGGCTCGCGAAGAAAGCACACCTTTACGACGCGTGGGTGCCAGAGGGCCAAAGAGGAAAAAAGAAAGAAAGAAAGAGAGGGATAGGTGGTTATAATTTACAGAGGCGAAAGTTTGCCTCGACAATGTTTTACCAAGAGCAGCATCGTGTAAAGCCGAAGGCTCTTTCTCTTATCTCTCTCTCTCTCTCTCTCTCTCTCAGTCACTCTCTCTCTCTCTCTCTCTCTCTCTCTCTCTCTCTCTCTCTTTCTCATTCTCTCTATTCCTATCTCTTTGTATCTTTCTCTTTTATGTTTCTTAGAATCGATTTGAAAATGATTCAAGAGAATGACATTTGTTTGAATCATTCATCAATAGATCCACTCATAACTCATACTCCATTCTTATTTCTTTATCTTTGATCTCAACGAGTAATAACTTCGATTGATTTTTCGATTTTCTCGTCCCCTTTTTTTCTTCAGCTTTTCTTTTACTCTTCTTTTTTCTATTTTCCTTTTCTTCTTTTTCTTTATTTTTTGTTTTCTTGCCTCATCGTTTTTCAATATCATATCGAACTCTTTCCGGTTTTGTTTCTTTTTCTCTACGTTTGACGACTACGAAAGTATAATATTTAAGTTAGTGACATGAGACTCGAGTTCATTCAAATAACGTTTCATTCTACATAAGTATATATATTGATAAAGGAAAAGGGCAACTTGTTTGTCCCTGGAAAATATATGAAAACAGAAAAAGAGAAAAAAAGAGAGAGAGAGAGAGAGAGAGAGAGAGAGACAGAGAAATAGAAGAGAAGAAACGTTTATATCTTGGAAAGAAATCCGAAATAAAATTCAGTCGCGACATTGTGTGTTCTTTGTGGTACTAGTCGATCGTTTGAAACACCGAACGATATTTAGGATATATGTACATACAGTGCGAGCAACGAAATCCCAGATAGAAAGCAGAGGCAGTTCGGTTTCTCGGGATATACACTGTCTACTACGCTCAGCGTAGTTATATATTCGTTGCCCCAAGGCTGACAATAGCAAGTACGACGCTTTTATATATTGAACGAGTACAGCAGGTGTTCCCGTTCATTTCGAGTGTGTACATTGCAAAATTTCGAGACTGACGTACGTACGTACACACACACACACACATATATGTACGTATATACGCGCTAACGTACTCACACATGCATCATCATATTAATTATAAATTTTTTTGTTGTTTTCTTTTTTTCTTTTCTTTTTTTTTTTCATAATCGATCGAAATATCTCTTTCATTTAATCGTTAACGCCATTTTGTTGTTTATATTACAGATGAAGTGGACGTGATTGGTTATACCAGCAACCAGTCGGACACCGATGACCACAGCAGTGTGCAGAGTAGCAGCGACAGTGGCGTCGCGATGTCTACATCCAGGCTGACCCTTTCTGAAATGATGGACAATCTTTAGGTTGGTTGGCATATTTCTAAGTCCGAAGAATAAGATCTATCGAAAAGTTCTGTATCCTGTATAGCTGAC
>NC_057686.1:6897341-6904173 GCF_014466175.1 Vespula pensylvanica
GACATATATACGAACACGTTCATACACATAATGCATACATATAAAAATTTACCGAATATAGAAAACGAGGATAACAACAAACAAACAAACAAACAAACAAACAAACAAATAAAACACGTATACGTTTAAGAGTCGTGCGTTAAGAGGAGGCACGTTAATATTATTAACTGTAATTAAGTAAACTAAACAATATAAATGGTAAACAAACAAATAAAAAAAAAGGTATGAAGAAGAGGAAGATGAAGAAGAAGAAGAAGAGGAAGATGATGATGATGATGATGATGGTGATGATGATGATGATGATGATGATGATGAATAAGTAATTCATAATTGTATCGAATAAGTAAAACTTTGCATCGTCTCATTAATTAATATACATTCAAAGAGTACAAATTCTGTAAGTCCCTCGTTTGAGAGTGTGTTCGCGCGTATATGGCATCATCTGTGTTATGCGATGCGTTTCCTTGGTTGATGATTTCGATCGGCGTGGAGTGCGCTTTTTTTCAAGATGAAAAAAAAAATAAAAAGAAAATGAAAAAGTAAGGAAAAGAGAGAGAAAGGAATAATAATAAAGTCGAGAAGCATTAACGATGAACGAAACGAAACGAAAGTAATACGGATGAGGATAGAGGCTTGAAAACATGGGTCCAAGAAGTTTCGAAAGAAGGAAAGAAAAAGAGAGAGAGAGAGAGAGAGAGAGAGAGAGAGAGAGAGAGAGAGAGAGAAGGAAAGAAAAGAGATCTCGTTTGATAATGAAAAGAAGGAGGAGACTCGGAATTATTGTGGGACGCGTGAAAATTTCAAATGAAAAATATTCTCTCGGCAAAAGTAAAAATCCGACGTATTGTATATTGTGTATTAAATGCGCGCTAAATCGTATATTTATATCGATCGAGAAAATCGCGTCGTATCTATTTATCATTTTCGAAATTGATTCTCGATCGTTGACGAAGCGTTAATTTATCTTCCGAGTTCTCGTGGTTATAGCCCGATATATAAACGAGACGATAAATATTACAAAGGATCGAGAGAAACGGACGATTAATATTTAAAACGAAACGAATTTCGTGAAGTAAGATTAAACGAATTACCAGATAGACTGATTACCAAAATTTCGAAGTTGGAGAAGAAAGTTAGGAGAAGGAGAGGGGGTTAGGGATTGGATCGAGAAAGGGAGAAAAAAAATGGTTTTCTTTTCTCCTTTCTTTCTTTTTTTTTTTCTTCTTTTCTTCTGTTTTTACTTTTTTTTTTCTCTCCGCCCCTCCATCCCCCAGCCCCCATTTTTTTTTCGTTACTAATATTCGACATACATTAAGATCGAATATATTGTATCGTGCGTTGAGTCGACTGATTGAGATAGATCTCTTCTTCGCTCCTGGAAAAGATAAAGAAGTTTTTTCTGCTGTGAAACATCCGCAAGAGAGTTCAACCATTCCGACACTGATCTCGATTCTTGCGCATTGTCGTCGGACCCAAGAAAGTCTTGCGTTTGGATGGAAAGAAAGAAGAGAGAATGTGAGAGAGAGAATGAGAGAGAGAGAGAGAGAGAGAGAGAAAGGTTTAGAAATGTTCGCGTGTCTGACAAGGACGTTTTGCTTCCACGACAGTAGAAACGGCACGCTTAAAAGCCGTAAAGTAAACGACAGCCAACGAGAGGAAAGGTAGGAGGTTGTCGTGGACTTTTGTAGTGAGGAAGGGGTGATACGAAAGGGGGATGGTGGGAGGGGAGGGTAGGGCCAAGTAGAAAATCCTCATGATTTTTTTGAGAGACAGAAAGAGAAAGATTGCGACAGAGAAAGAGAGAGAGAGAGAGAGAGAGAGAGAGAGAGAGAGAGAGACGAAAATATTCGAATTCCACCGTCGACCGAGCGCGACCAAGCCGAATGAAATATTTTCAGCAAGGCACGCCGCGAATTTTAATATTAAACTTATCGATACTACTCTCCTCCCGTCGTCGTTGTTGTATCAACAATCGACACGTTAATTATAGATTAATGCAATCATATTGGTTGTTCCTCAAGTTTTATCGCGGCGAACACCCTCGACGTGTAAACAAATACGGTGGAATTTGATGTTTATCGTCCCCTTCCCCCCTCCCTGTGTACTCTTGTTTCTCTTTTTTCTTTTTCTTTCTTTTTTATTCTTCCTCTTTTTTCTATTTTCTTTTTCCCCTTGAGAGGGTTGTACGGAAAGATTAAGGAGAGTAGGCGAAGCAAGCAACCATTTTCGATTTCGAAGTCATGCTGTCGCTTTGGCTCCTTACCTATCTATAACACTCATCCACCTTCACTCTATCCTCAACCCTTTGACAACGAGAGTGAAAGGAAGGAGAGGAGCAGAAAGAAAAAGCGAAAGAATAAAAATAAAGGGAAAACGAGACAAAAACGGATGCACGTTCGATCGTTAGTGTACTCTTTCTCGTGTACGACCAATTTGTCGTTTCAAAAAGAAACGTGATTTTTTTGCGCTAACCACGCGCTTAAGAGATTTGATTTTCCCGACTTTTGCTTTTCATTCTGTATCTCTCTCTCCCTTCTCTCTTTCTCTCTCTCTCACACTTTCTCTTTCTCTCTCTCTCTTTCTCTCTCTTTCTCTCTCTCTCTCTCTCTTTCTCGCATTTGATTGAGGTAATTTCTTTTTCTTTTTTTTTCTCTCTTTTTTTTTTTCTTTCTCTTTTTTCCTTCTCAATCTTACGCGTAACTTTTGACGACGCTGCGAAAAAGGTAAAACATCGTCCTGAGAAACTTGAGAAAATTTTTCATCGAATCACTATTAGAAATCGAGGAGAACGAAAAAGAGCGAAGAAAGAATTAAAAATAAAGATCGACGATGATTCGAGAATGGATGGGGGGGGGGGCCAAAGTTTATAGAGAATCGCGGCGCGTGGATAGAAAAATTATTTGCGAATAAAATTTGTGATAATTCGATTCAAAAGTTTTACGTGAAAGTAAGAAAAACAAAAAGAATAAATAAATAAATAAAAAGAAAGAAAGAAAGAAAAAAAGAGAAGAAAAGAAAAACGGAAAGAAAAAGGACGAACGAGGGAAAGACGCGAGGAATGAAAAGAAAGAAAAATAAAAAGGGGCAAGAAAAGAAGTATTATCGCGTTTCGCGTTCTATGTGATAGACTCGCGCGTGAGTTATATTATTTTACGATTTATAGATACGATACGTTTTGTATATCATTCGCGAATTATATTATATATATATATATATATATATATATATATATATATATATATATATCATACGTGTATATACGTATATATATACACATGTATGTATGTGTGTGGGTGTATCGTATGTCGATTAATGAGGGAAACGTTTTCCAAAGAGAGAAGTAATAATAAAATAAAATAAAATAAAATAAAATAAAATAAAATAAAATAAAATAAAAAGAGAAAAAATAAAAGCGACAGAGAGACGGAGAGAGAGAGAGAAAGAGAGAGATAAGGAAGAAGATAAATAGAAAGGAGAGAGAAAAACAGAGACAGAGAAAGGGAGAAAGAAAGTCACGCGATACGTTGTTGGCTGTCGTTTGCCGAACTAACACGAAGAAATAAAAAGGAGCTTCGAAGGGAGTGAAACGTACGAATCGCGCCAAGAGATTTGAGAAAATCTTTTCTTTTTTTTTTTTCTTTTTTTCTTCATCTTTGTGTCACGTATGTGTGTGCGTGTGTATGCGTGTGTGTGCGAACGACACGACGAGCGAATTGAAAAAAGGTGCGAAAAGATAAAGGGTGAAGTGGGGTTGGGTGGATAGAGAGAAGGTGAGCAACTAAAGGAAAAGAAGCTATAAACGAGGGAGCCATCAAGAACCACTACAAAGTAAACCAAAAGAGAAAAAAAATATTAAGAAAAAGAAAAACACAAAAAAAAGAAAATAAATTATAAGAAGAAAAAAGATTAAAAGTAAATTGTGGAAGTAAGGACGAGAAATAGTCAGACAAAAGTCTGCTACAAAGTTTAGAAAGGAGGAGAGGTGAGGAAAAAAAGCAAAAAAAGAAAAAGAAAAAAAAATATGTGATCTCGCTAGGAGATTCAACGAGCTGTGGATGGATGAATAAATAAATGAGCAAAACATAATTAACGTTATAAAGAGGTTAAGAGGTTTCATTAAGCGATTAACAATAAATGTTTCTTGACGAAAAAAAAGAAAAAAAAGAAAATAATAATAATAATTAAGAAAAAAAAAAACGTTTAGATCGTCGATCGACGAAGCACCTTCACGAGATTTTTCTTTTCCATCATTAAGGTAATAAATAACACAAAGGTACATATGTATATGTATATATGTGACAATATATATATATATATATATATATATATATATATATTGATCAAAAAATATGTGTGTATATATGTATATGTACACAAAAAAAAAACAAAACAGGAAAAAAATTTTTGTTTCGTCGTCACTGTCCAAGTCATCGTACGTACCGTGTATCTTTTTAAGTGAAAAAGGAAAAAATGAAAAAAAAAACAAAAGCAAAACAAAAAAAAATAATGAGAAGGATGAATGAATGGATTGTTTTCTTTATTTTATTTTTCATTTCGTAGTACCTTATCGTAGTAGCGAGATAAATATATATGTATTCTGTACATGTATATGTATATGTATCTACATACGTACATATATATATATATATATCTATATCTGTATATCTATAAACACATACACACATATTGAATTAAATGGGGGACGCTTGCCCGATGTATCGGTGTTCGTATTTTATTAATCCGAAGTAAAAAAAAAAAAGAGAAGAAAAAAAGAAATGACGAGATAATAATAATACGTAGATGATAATTCGCGATGTTAGTCGTTGATTGGTCGCCCGAGGAGAAAAAAATGAAAAAAAAATTATATATATTCATTTTTATCTCGATAAAAATGGAGAGGAAAAGAAAGAGAGAGAGAGAGAGAGAGAGAGAGAGAGAGAGAGAGAGAGAGAGAGAGAAACAGAGAGACTTATAAATTTTTTTCGTCAAATTTCGTGTGTATAGCGTTTCCTCGGCGATCATTCTCGATACATACGATTTTTATGTAATAAGAAAGAATGAGAAAAAAATCGAAATTTCGATAAAAATAAATTGCTCGCGTGTACATGTTGAAGTTCTCACGATTTTTCTTTTTTTTTTCTTTTTCCTTTTTTTTTTGCTACTTTATCCGTATATGTCGGGCCAGTTCGTTCCCATGAAAATGTGATATTAAAATTAACAGAAAATGAAAAAAATGGAGTGTGAAAGGGTGGGAGAGACGTCGGGGCGAGGGATGAGTGGGAGGGAGGGTATCAGAGAAACAAGATAGGAGGGAGAGATTTAGCAGGAAGAGATCGACGAGCAAATCTGACAGGACAAATGAATTTTCTGAGCGAAGGAAGGAAGTATTAGGAGCAAGTCCAATGTGACGAGATTGATAAACCGATATGACCGAGAGCAAGAGAGAAAGACGGATAGATTGATAGTATGAATGATAAGAAGAGAATGAAAGAGAAAAAGATTGACAGGATGAAAGGGTACGAGAGTGCGTGCATGTGTAAAAGAAATAGTGACGAGTAACAACAGATTTTTGGCACAGATCATGCAACAAATATATATATATATATATATATATATATATATATATGTATATATATATATATATATATATATATATTGATTGATTGATTGATTGATTGATTGATTAATGCGGTATCTAAATTGTCATAGATAGATAGAGAGAGAGAGAGAGAGAGAGAGAAAGAGAGAGTAAAAAACGACGAAGATAGAAACGCGTTACTCCAGCCGTTACATGTAGAAATATATGATAAGATTGTAAATCGAAGGAACGCACGAGCTTAGCGTTGATTTTGCGCTCAAGAATCTTCGCAGAAGTATATACATACATACGTATCTACGCGTAGATACGCCTGAACGCGCGCGCGCGCGCGCGCATCGCATATATATACACGCAGGCACGCACGCACGTACACCAAAAATGCGCGCGCGTACATACGTGATATATGTATAATATAATCAATTTTTTACGCAGTAACAATATCCAAGATCAAGAGAACGAAGTTAATGAAATGTGAGAAAATTTTGAAATTCGAAGAGATTCGTGAGATTATGAAAATTCGATCACAGGCCCCTCCCTGACCCTCACCACCCTTCCTTTTCGTTTTCTTTTTTCTTTTTTTTTCTCTTTTTATTTCTTTTTCTTTTTTTTTTTGAACGAATTCGCGACTAAGATTTTACTAGTATCCACCGGTTGAATGCTGTTTTTCTCTTAAATTTGTGAGAATCAATGATGTGACGATGAATGGATGGAGAATAGGGTTGAACAGGGGAAGGTAGGGGGTAGAAAGTGAGGAGAGGATGTTGAGGAAAGATAAAGAAGAAGATAGGGAAGAGGATATATATATATATATATATATATATATATATATATATATATATATATCGTATATCCCGTTCCGCTTCTTCCACTTCTGACGAGGTCCTTGAGCTCATAGTAGTAACATATAGCCGCGCGACCCTCGATCTAATGTTTAAGAGAATCTTTAAGTAATACACACGATCGATAAGATAGGAGCGAATAGAGTGGGGGGAGAGAGAGGGGGGGGAGAGAGAGAAAAGAACACGTTGATAAAGAAAATACAAATATGAAATAATAATGAAAAAAATGGGTGTTATTTTTAGATGTCTATTAGATTATCAGAACCAGAAACTAAAGAATATAAAAAATAAAAAATGCTTAAACATAAAAAGAAATAAAAAAATGAAAACCTACTATTAGTACTACTACTACTATACTACTACTACTACTACTACTACTACTACTACTACTACT
>NC_057686.1:6907703-6912703 GCF_014466175.1 Vespula pensylvanica
AGAGAGAGAGAGAGAGAGAGAGAGAGAGAGAGAGAGAGAGAGAAAAGACGAGTGAAAAAAATAAGATTTAAAGGGCACGCATTGTCAATTCGTCAATATTGTCATGACTCGATCGATTGATACGCCTATAATCGTAGCTCCAATATTAAATGGCTGTATGAAAATGAGAGAGAGAGAGAGAGAGAGAGAGAAAGAGAGAGAGAGAGAGAGAGAGAGAAAGAGAAAGAGAGAGAAGGAACAGAACACGTTATTGATACAATTGAGTACGATCTTTATGCTTATGATTATGGTTATTGTATTAATTAATTGATTATCATTATAAATTACCATTAACAGAACGAAAGTAGGAATAAACCTGACAGCATCAAGGAAGGAAGAAAATGAGGAAGAAATAAAATATAAAAAAAAAAGAAAATTACAAATAAAAAAAAAAAGAAAAAAGAAAAAAAAAAGAAAGGTAACACTTATATTATTGTACATACTTACTTGTAACTGCTATTCGTATTGCAGAGGTTTTTGTTCTCTCAACGAATGATTTCCTCGTTTCTCTGCGGAAAGGAAAGGAGAAACAAACAAACAAACAAACAAAAAAAAGAAAACAAAACAAAAAGAAAACGTGAATAAAATAAAATTTGTGTATCATTAAGCGACACCGTAACCCTTGTCACTACTTTTTTTCATGCGTAGGAAGAAGAGTGGGGTGGGGATGATGGTGGGGGGTGAGAGAGAGAGAGAGAGAGAGAGAGAGAGAGAGAGAGAGAGCAACTAAAAAAGGAAGAGCAGAAAAGATGGCCGACAACGGATAGTAATAGTCTCTATGTATTTCCTAACCTCGCGTTATAAAGTTGTTACTCTAAATCCTTCGGCGGTATATAAAAGTCCAGCTTACTTTACTAGAAACCGGGACCGTCGGAGAGACACTTTACATTTACGTAATATTGACGTAAGAAAAAGTATTTTAAAAGGTTGCATAAATCGGGGTCATAACTCGTGTCCTCGAGTAAATTTTTTTCCAATAAGACGACGTGGCGCCATCTCGCGGCAAAGCATTCGAAGTAGAGTATTGATCTCTCTTCGATGTAACAAAAGTTATATCTGTGTGTATGTAGTATTTTGCGAGTTATACGTAGGTAGTAAGTTGTATCTGCCTGTAAATCATGCACTTTTAAATTGAAAGCTTTCACGATAGGGAAAGAGATGAGAGGTGGGAAAAAGTTTTGAGATTTGCATTTGCAGCTAAGTGATATACCGACGGACGAGGTTAATGCATAAATCCGATTCGTATTTTTATTATTTCGAGATCTATTTTTTGTATCATCTAAAAAGAAAAAGATTAGAACATTCGCTTTTCGTCTTAATTATGTTTCCTTCAAAAGGAAGAATGAAAACGTTGCCAATGGAAACAAATGGAAAAGAAAAAGAGAAACAAAACGTATACAACTTGTTGACGCGCGTTCAAAGAGAGGATGCGTATGTTCGATTAAACAAGAGACTGAAGGTCATTTGATATCAAAATGCAATGACAAGGTAAAATAGTAGATACGATTAATACGATAAAATGATAATTTATTTGACGAGTTATAATTTTGAGATTGTTTTGAATGTCGTGTGATTTGAGTTTAAAAAAGATTTATCGTTTGACTTCGGTAGTAACGGGATATCAAGTATGGCCGAAACGTCAGTCGGTGCGGAGTTTGCTCCGATTTTACAATGCTTGTTATTACAATTTTATAACGCGAATTGCTTGGTACACGGTGTTTCAAATTCAAAACGTTTCGAAACGAAAATTCGAAAAGTACTATAACAAGGTTGTCAGCACATGCTTTTGGATAGAGAAAGAAAAAATGTCACCTAAACGTATTATTCTTATGTCTTGCGGAAGCTATAACCCTCCAACCAATATGCACTTACGAATGTTTGGTACGTAGTTATACCGTTTAAAATCGATATCAGTTCTCCTTTTTCCTCGATACTCGATTATCTTATTGCGTAATATTTGATAATGTGAATTGAGAACAACTAAGCATGGATTTAGAAAATTTTCAAATATTTTCAATAAAATCATAATCGATTTGCTATGTAACTTATTTATAATCATGATTTTTCGTCGCGTCACGCTTCATAAATACTTATTGCATGATTCAATAATATTTTATTTCTTTCAGTATATTTATTCACTTACGTATTATTAGCTTGGGAATATTAATTAAGGATGTTATTTTACTTTTTGTTTGCAGAAATAGCAAGAGATCATTTACATCGAATGGGTCATCATGTAGTGGTCGGTGGAATTATATCGCCGGTTCATGATGCGTATGCAAAGAAAGAACTTGCATCAGCGACCCATAGATGCTCTATGCTGCGCTTAGCGTTGCAAGACAGTGATTGGATTAAACTTTGTACTTGGGAAACCAGACAAAGCGCCTGGACGAGAACTAGAAAATCTCTTCAGTACCATCAAAATTTATTAAATCTGTTTTTGTTTGATACAAACGATATTAAAAATAATATACCGAAAGAGGATTTAGAATGGATACCGGAGAATATAAGAAATTGCGAGGATCAAACGCCGATTCAAATAAAATTGTTGTGTGGAGCAGATCTTCTCGAAAGTTTTGGAAAGTCTGATTTGTGGATGGAGGAAGATGTTAGTCCAATTTCTTTTCTAAAACATTTCTTTCGTATAAGAATATTTTTATCGATACATTTTGACTTTCGTTACATAGATAGATGCAATAGTAGGTCAACATGGACTCGTTGTCATTACAAGAGAGGGCTCTAATCCTAACAAGTTCATATATGATTCGGATATTCTTTCAAGACATATGGTAAGAAAAAATAAATATATAATAATTAAGATTTGACATTAGTGCTGATTACAACTTCTTATTTGTAGAATAATATTCATATCGTGACAGAATGGATTCCAAACGAAGTTAGTTCAAGTAGAATAAGAAGAGCATTCAAAAGAGGTGAAAGCGTAAGGTATCTCCTTCAGGATTCTGTCATTGATTATGTCCACAAAAATGGAATTTATAACACAAATTCTACTACAACGACAATGTGAGTTTAACGTAATTTAGTCACAAATGTTACTTAATATAGACGCACTTAAATCAATGACTCATTTCGCAATAGATTCTCTTAATACGATATTTTAGATAGAAATTGTATAGAAATAATCATTTCAGCCATAAATCGTTAGATAGCTTGGCTGAATTTCAAAGATCTTTAAACTCTATTATATGCTAAATGGGATTTCTTGGGCCTGAATATTACAGGAAAAAATTGTTACAAGTAGATAAATATATATATATATATATATATATATATATATATATGTATATACATGTATATATATGTATAAATATACATATATATATATGTATGTATATGTATATATCTATCAAATAGATGAAGTATTTTTGAAGAATTCTATTTTGAACGTAAATTTATTTTTACATATTTTGTATAGAAAGTCTGTATTTTTATAGCAAATATTAATCATCGGTATAATCGGTGAGTTAGAAAAATACACGGATATTAACATTAAGCAATTTGTAATAACGTACGAACTAGTACAATTATGTGAAATACGGCCAATGCATTGTTATAGATTAAACATAATTCCATTAATTTAGTTTCACAATCATTTATCAATATGTAAATAAAGTTAGAA
This sequence comes from Vespula pensylvanica, assembly GCF_014466175.1. Lineage (NCBI taxonomy): Eukaryota > Metazoa > Arthropoda > Insecta > Hymenoptera > Vespidae > Vespula > Vespula pensylvanica. Next base: position 6,911,383 of record NC_057686.1, read on the forward strand.
TCTCTAAATTACCATGATATGCAACGATCGTAAATAAATTTTCTTATATTATAATTATTCATACTTTTCAAATATTATATATTATCAGCACGTAGATGAGATATATCCGTTTGACTGACCGTTCTCAAAACTTTCTTTTAAAACTTTTCCCCAGGGAAAGAAATGAAAACAAAACAAAAAAAAAAAAAAGAAAAGAAAAGAAAAGAAAAGAAAAGACAAGAAAAGAAGGAGAAGGAAAAAAAAATCTAATAAAAGAGTTTTATTACAGTTTGCATAATATAATCAGTGAAGCGGATATTCGTAGAAAGAAGTCTGAAGAATTAATCAGTAACATTGTAACGAAAACAATACGATATCTTGTTTTTCACGCTGCCAATCCTCTTGGACACTGAAGTAAGTTGGACCTGACCTCGCCCAATGCGAACGATTACTTGACCATTGATCCCAAGTACCAAAGCACCTTCCTCACGCCGTCGCCTAGCGACGTTACCATGGAATCCCCGAGCCCGATTGAAATTATAAGCATCGATGTTCCCGATACCGTTCTGCGTAAAAACCTGCAGAACGCAACGAGCGCGGCCTTCGTCGCTTCCAGACAGTCGGGTCTCGAGGAGGCTCGTGAGAAATTCATTAACGCGATCAGTGCTGAGAATGTTAATGCCAAGCACGTAACTTCTAGCACGAAGGCCGCGTATCCAGGTCAAGCGAAACAAATCATTGCCACCGAAAGCGGTGAATCGCAGATCCTCGACGAGGTAGGTTCTGTTAACGAAGACATTAGGGTCACGAGGGTTCCTAGCAAAGTAAACGAGACATCTTCGAATTCGTCAACTTTCGAGGATGTTTCGATGAAGGTCGATCGAGTCGAAAGTGTAGGGCCTAGCGATAATATAGATAGGACGAAGAAAACGAAGAGTGATAACAAAGTCGATGCGAATTCAGAACTCGATGATCACAGGGAAGACAAAAATGTTCGTTTATTGTCCGTGGAAGAGAATGTAAAATCTGGAATAGATCCACGATTCGAGTGTGCACTTTCTGATTTTACAATTTCCAAAGATGATCACACGTATAGTAAGTTGATAAATAATGATAAAGATAACGAAGTGGTTGCAACTGTAAAGGAAGATGTTCAAGATGTACAATCGAAGGTCGTAGAGGATACTTCAAACGATATAGAGAATGATAGAAGAGATAGTCAATTGGAAGAGTCCAATGCCGAGCAATGCGTCGATGAAATATTTTTGGACACTGCCATGGATGTGAAAAAAGATATCGAGGAAGATAATAATGTTTTTCAAAGCGTTGAATTGAGTCCAGC
>NC_057686.1:6917703-6967862 GCF_014466175.1 Vespula pensylvanica
TTTTCCAGGGTACAGCAAAACCTGCATGCCTACTGTAAGACAGATGATAGTTGACTGTCTTGCTGCTCGTCCCTTGCCAATCCGATGTGGCCCCTGCCTTACTGCTAAAAGTACTAATAATGCTACTAACAATCGCAGTAGTAATGGCGCCAATTGCGTTAGTAGCACGGCTAACAGCAACATCAGCAACAGCTACATCATCAACAACATCAACAAGAACAACAACAACAACAACAACAACAACAAGAACGTACACCTATGAGAGAATACTTAGAATTCGCGAGATTAATATAATATCGTGATATACAGAAGATTGCAACGAGATCACAATAAATAGGTCAGTGCAGGAACTTGCATATTTTTTTTCTTTTCTCTTTCTCTTTAATTTGATCTTTAATTTGAAACGAAAGCAATTTTGAAGTTTTCTTAAATGTCTTCTTTTCTTTTTTTCAAAATTTTCTCTCTCACGATAGAAGATATTGTATTTGTATAATTTTCTTTTAAAGACATTTCTCTTAGGTGTGTGTGTGTATATATATATATATATATATGTATGTATGTATGTATATATATGTATATATATACACGTAAATTATATTCGATTAAGAATCGAGATAGATAAACAATACAAAAGGAACAGGAAAATTGATAATATTTCTCGCGATAAAGAATAGAATTACTGGTAATATTTGTTTTAGAAATATCTATGTGTGTACAAAAGAATACATATATGTGTGTATATATTTTACAAAAATATACATATATATACATATATATATATATATATAGATGAGAAGAATTGTTTAGCACGAAAATAGCAAGAACGTGTTTATTATTACTTTCAGAGGGACATTATAAAAATTTTGTATGAATTGTTATTTTTTTAACGAAAGTCGACTTATATTCGATTGATTCGTACATACCTATGTACGAATTTTTGATTGATACATATGTATATGTATATGGTTAGAGACTGATTTATAATCGTCCATGTGCTGGAATCGACCTTTTTATTTTCTTAGTTATATGTTCGATTTTGATATATACGTATACAGGGTGTTCCATTTAAACCCGAACGTCTACATATTTTGACTGGATTGAGCGTAATAAATAAATCTTATAAAATTTGCACCATTCGAAAAATCAAATACAATGATATAGATATTTTTTTTTATTTTCAAGATCATTTCTGCGAGATATCAATACATACGTATTTCTTTTACTATAGCATAATCGATAATAAAAATAAAAGCCATTTGAGAGGTATCAGTTTCTTGATCTTGAGATGATTTCGTAGAAAATCAAAATTATGTTTGACGAAAACAAATGTGTAAATTAAAAAAGTAAAGTGTTGGAATCATTTATTGAGGTAATTTATTTATCTTTTATTATTAACTATCCTTTTTAAAAAGTTATCTTTAAACTGAATATGTTCTGTAATATATCTACTTGACGCACAATCAAAAAGAAATATTTAGATATTCAGGTTTAATTAGTTAGAGAGGAAGCATTTAAATTTCGAGAGGCAATCACATAATCTAGAATCGTTTAGAAATCATTAATCTTTTTTTGGTTTTCATAACAAACTGCATCAATTTTGCTATAGATCAATGCTATTTTTTACAGATTTTCAATCTCATTTATTTAAGACAGCTAATATCGATAGTCCTAATGAAGCGCTTAACGTTTATAATAATTTTATCGTCGTGCCTATCCTTTCCTCTTTCTCTCCTTAAAATTCAAACGAAATAGCCTTACGAGTTAATTAATTAATTAACTAATTAATTAATTAATTAATTATATCTATCACCGGAGAAGAAGATAATAATTGTAATAGAAAATCAAGCACGAAATTATATGTATATATAAGTTTATATTTAACAAATACTGAAGAAGAACAAATACCAACCATCTTGGTGAAATAGCCTTACAAATTAATTAATTAATTAATTAATTAATTAATCAATTGTACCTCCCATTAGAGGAGAAAATAATAATTATAACGAAGAGTTGACGATCGAATCTACGAGCACGAAACTATAAGTATATAGAAGTTAATATTAAACGAAAAAAAAAAGTATAGAAGAAAAATAAAATATCAACTACTATCAACAACAACAACAAGAACAACAACAACAACAACAACAACAACAACTGCAACAACGTAATCTATTACTCGCACGTTGTATATGTTTGTAATATCGCATTTAAAATGTTATGCTAAAAATCGTGAATCATATTATTGAAACATGTATGCCAGGATGAAAGAAATAAATCTTGAAGGAGAAAGATGATGTTTCGATCAATTGGAAAAAGTGAGAGGAGTATATTCATACATATAAGGTAATTCAAGAATGACATGGCATTGCTGATGAAACAACTCGTTCTCATATTTTGTAGATATAATCCAACTTTCAAATATTTTAGTAACGATTTTATATCAGTAGAACTGGTAATCATTAAGAAAATTTATAAACAATACTCTTCGTTCTTTTCCGATTAAGAAATTATTTCTTTTTTCTTTCTTTTATTTTTTTATAGTTTTTTATAGGGAAAAAAAATTACAACAAACGATTATCTCTGGATTCTTGATGAAGTATTTAAACATTGTTTTTTTAACTTTTATGTTTCGTAACGAAATTTATATGCGTGTGTATGTGCAATATGTTTATTAGATTATCTAAACTACATAATATTTATAACAAAAATGAAATTATTTGCAACGAAGTAATTTTAATTTATTTGCACAAGTAATTTTAATTTCATTTCCGAATACATAGGGTTTAAATTAAAATTCATTAAAACCGCGTAGGAATATTTAAAAGAGTTAATGTGATCCATTGTGCCTAACAAAAAAATAACATTTTGTATGTCGTATAAAAATATTGATTTTTATTATTTTTTTATATAAAAACACATACACATACACAGATACAATATTTACGATTACATCGTTGTACAATCGTAATTTTCTGAAACGTAAATGAAATTCGATGTAAATTAAATTATTCTTCGTTATCGTTGAAATAATATATATTCAGTAAAATAGACTCGGTGAAACATATTTCACTTAAGTTAGAAAAGCTGAATTAAAGAAGTTAATTTATTATTATCTTTCTTTCTTTCTTTCTTCTTTCTTCTTTTCTAAAACGAGATATATTACATTGATACTTTTAAATGCTATAATAAATAAAATTACATTTCTTTTCAATATACAATATGAGAAATAAATCTTCATCTATTGGTCTTTCTAATATAAAAACTATTTTGAGATATTTTACGTTTTGTAATTTTTTGATTTATTTATTATAATAGTTGGGAGCAACGTTATATTGTGATCGCATTATTGACTAGACAGATAATTCGAGAAGAAATTTTTTCGAATAAATCTTTATAATATTAAGTTTGGTAGAAAGATCAAGTGTTATTATCAAGTAAACTATAGTCGTTCATCAGGAAAAAAAGAAAAATGCTATTATATACTACGTATGACTAAAGTCATCCGATCACACTCAAAATCGGAAATATACATGTTTTTTTTTATATCAATGTTTTATTTATCGAACACTACTTATTTCTTATTATCGTGATAATAATTTTTAATATGAAAGTAATTCTTCAGAAGGTTAGAAGTAAAACTCGATAAGTTTAGATATTGTTTGCACGTGAATTATACATTTATGGCACTTATGGCACGGAGTCCCGTTCAGCAATAACTCTCTGACGGTTAGTTCCTCTATAACGGAAGGATTAATGATCTATTGTTATAATTCCTATCACGATCCTATGGTAGAATAGATTTATATGAAAATTTCTATTTAACAATAAAATTTACGTTCGAATTTCCGCATCGTTCTCTCATCGATTTATTTTTAAATACAAATATTATTATGCATTTATATATATATATATATATATATATATATATATATATATTAAAAAAAAGAAAAAAACTGAATTTATTACATTAAACATATTCCACGAATACTTTCTTTCTTTTCGCTCATTAAAAAAGTAACTCATTAAAATGTATACGCATTTACACATATATACACGCGCACATATTTAAGTTTTATAATAAAATATACATTATGCAATCGTATAAACTTCAAAAGAAGATACATTGAGAAATAAGGAATATTATTAGTTAAAAAAAAAAAAAAGAGAACAAAAAGCTTATACAAATTCAATGACCTTCGAAATATTCGACAATCTAAGAAAATCTAAATAATTAAAACCCTGATTTTTAAGACCCGTTATTTTGTCATTTATCTTTTCTTTCTCTTTTTTCTCTTTTCTTTTTTTCTTTATGATTTTCTTTTAAGGCCATAGAAACAAAGGAGGATCATGATTATTGTCCATCCACTTATCACGAGAAAACCGATGTAAACCTCCGGATTATTAACAGAATGACCTTTGACTAAGATCGCTCTTAATGAAACACCTGGTACCGTTGTTGGCAAACAATAACTTAACCATTTAATTATAGGTGGTATTCCTTCGATGGGCCAAAGAAATCCTAAAAGAATTATAAGAATGTATTAGGAATTATGATTTTTTTAATAGTAATCCTTTCTCTTTTTCATTTCTTTTTTTTTTGTCTTTTTTGATTCTATTTCTTAATCATACATACCACCAAGAAGTATTATAGGATAGAAACTTCCAGTGACGATATAATCCGCAAACAGATGTGAATTACAGTATACCGAAACTAAGAAACCTGTTGATCGGACATATTTTGTTGTTGTATTTATTTATTTATTTATTTATTTATTTAGTCGTTTATTTTTAGTTAGATAGAAGATAGTATATAGAACTTACCATAAAACAATCCACATAGACCCATAAAAAATATCATCATGACAACCGTGAATAGGGAGCCTTTACAGTCCAAATCAAAATAAGCAAAGCTTATTAAACAAATTAGTAAGACCTGTATAATAACTATCGACACTTCCACCACAAAGTGGGAGAATAGTATCTCTGATGTTGTCACTCCTGAAACAAACATTTTTAATTATAGCTTATCTGTTTACCGAGATCTTTGAGATCAGAAAAACATCGTAGTATTCTTACACGATTTTTTGTTTTATTTTTTATCCTTTATCTAAACTCGTCGTAAAAGTTAATATCATTTAAATGTCATTTGAATTAGTTATTTGTTTTAACGAAGATATTGTTTCGGTAATATAAAAACTACATATATATATATAAGTAAAAAATGATAGAATTAAAATAAATTATTTGAACGTTTAGAGAAAAAATATATATACTCGAATGAAACAGTTTCTAAAACGTAAATAGAAATGCAATAAAAAGAAGAAGAAAAGCTCGGATTATCATGCATACGGAATTAGCAGAGAATGCAAAATAATTTGCAAACTACATACATGCGTAACAATTTTTTTTTATGATTTTCCATTATTTATTAAAAGTGATTTAGATAAAAAATAAAAAAAATGAGTGTGTCTGTGTGCAGGGAAAAAAAGAAAAAGAAAACAAGTTATCAAAATTTATGCTCGAAGTTAATTTTTCATTCATTTAGTAGCGTCTTGAATTACATCACGTTTCTTCCTCGAAAGAAATAGAAAGAAAGAGAAAAAAGAAAAAGGAAGAAGATAGAGAAGAGACACATACACAAATAATAATTAAAGATTTTCTTCACGTAAGTCGACACGTTAATAGTATCGCATTTCGCATATGAATTATTATCATTTAATTTATCGAACAGAAAGAAATGATTTAATAACATGTTAAAAAAAAAAAGATATTCTTTCAAGAGAACATTGAATAAAATATTACAATTATCTCTGTAAAACTTTTTAAAGAATTCATTTTATTTCTTGTTTTATATTAATTTTAAAAAATTAGTTCAAGTAATAAATGAAGAACAAAATGTATAATAGCTCTGCGTAGTAGTGTATTAGAATAATTAAATTAATGAGTCTTAAATAATCGATTCCGATGAATCGAATTGTATCGAATAAAATAAATGAGTATATAAATGAATATAAATAAATGAGTATATCAATAAATCGTAAATATATGTATTATATTTCATGGGTGTTATGATTGTATCTCGAAAAGAAATTCGAATAAGAAAGATACTTTCAAAATGGCTTTTGGCCTCTTTTTTTCTATTCCTCTTAAATCCGACAGGATTTATCATTTATTTTTCACCATTCATTCATCGATTATATGCAGATTTGATTACGAACATTTGATTAATGTGAATATATAAATAAATAAAATGCGCGAAATAAATAAAAAATGCATATTTATTGTCAACATTTTTCAAAAGCGAATAAATTGTAAATAAAAAGAAATAAATATATAATAAAGCGAATGTTTTGTGCATTAATAAAAAAAAAATAAATCGATAAATCAGGCTTACATAAAACTTATGTCACGGTTTGAAAAATATGAAAAAACTAAAACGAAAATAAGAATAAAATAACTGCTTCCTCATTTACATATTCGAATGTTTCATTTGAAATGAAAGTATTTATTTAACTTGCACTTTTTAATAATTTTAACATACAAAAAAAAATTCGTTTTAAAATACACTACGAATAAGATATTACTCGATATAATATTTATTTAAATCAAATGGCATTTTATTTAAATGGGTTTATTTAATGCCAAGTATTTATTGTTTTTAATAAAAAAATTATTCGTTTTGGAGCACAATAATATTCTCTTCAATGCACATATCTTTTTAAATAATTCTCTATTAAATCGTATCCATTAAAAAGTACATTTTCGTTTACCTTGCACGATACTCCTTTCCCAAACGCCTTCATGCCTATCAGAGATTAATATCGCTGTTGTCATTACTGTTGTTACGAAAAAAGTTAATCTGAAAAAAAGAAAAGGAAAGAAAGAATATATCGATGAAATTTTAAGCATGACTTCTTTGACCTACGTCGATATAAATATTCTCTGAAACGATTAATATTGCATACAAAACATGATTCAAGAGAATGTTCAAATATTTTTTTTTAAATTGTTTCTTTAGAACTTGAATATCTTTTAAAGGTATAAAAGAAGAAGAAAAAGAAATAATAATTTAACTCACGATAAGATAAAAGTAGGTGAACTAAAATTGATATAGTCGTCGTTCTTTTTGCCAAAAATAGGATTCTCGAACTGAAATAAAAAATTTCAAATGAATACAATCAGAATGAAATAATATTATATACGGGAATAATTTAATTTACATACACTTAACGGTATATCCATAATTTTTAAAGGCAAGTGACATTCTGTCATAATATTTCGCATGCTCTTGAAATATCCGTCATAGAGTCTATTTTTCAAAAAAAGGCCTATTTGTCTGTCTATGAAAGAAACAGAAAAGGAAGATAAGTCAAGGCATTCAAGTTTTTTTTTTTCTTTTCTAAACGAATGAAAAAGAATTATGCACTTCCAGAAATACTTACTGGCTACGTCCAACCAAATTTTAATCTCTCCCGTTTCGATATCATCTTCTTCGATATATCTAAAATTTTCCAATCTTCTTTGCAAAGCTTGCGTAAAGTTTTTACTAAAATATATTATTCCAGAAAGTTTTCCTTTTCTTAAATCCTCCTTCACATCCGGCAAGTAATCATAATATACCTTCGATAAAAATAGATTATGATTAAAAAAAAAAAAAAAAAAAAAAACAATCTTTTTTTGTGTCTATAAACGAAATTATATTAACTTATTACAGTATAATTATGTATTAAATGTAACTTATATCCATCGAAATTATTGCCGAATATATAGGTTATTTAGCTAAGAATTAATTTTCTGACACAAGAAAAAAGAAATAAGATTTCAAAAATATGAATATACGTATGTGTGTGTGTGTGTGTATGTGTAATAACGTTTTTTGTTAACTCTCATTTAGTACTGCTGAGATAATTAATTGTTTACTAATGCATTTTGCATTTTGCAAAACATTAAAATGTTTACAAAAAAGTATGCTTTATTAGTAATATTCAAATTAAAATATTGCGTAAATTAATAATTTTTCCATTTGCATCGACTAATACTTTTTTTTCTTTATAAAGAATCTCGAACTATCGATTGACATATTAAAGAACATATAATACCAATGCAAAAAATCTAATACAAAAAATAAAATTGACTTTTTGGCTTTAAATGTTTATACATTTATATTTTTTGTATATATACTTTTTGTATATTTACAAAAAAAATAATAACATCAGAATATATTTCCAGCGAAGCTAGCAGATTATTATGTTAGGATCAATAAAAATGATATGTCAAATACTCATATTAGCTGAGATATCCTGTTTGCATATGGATGAGTGCATATATGCATTATACATATATCTGTTTTTGTTACTCACTTTTTTCGCAGTGGTATCATTTATATCGTGTAAAAATCGACAGCTAAGATCAACGAAGTCGCATATACCACCAAAATCGTTATGCGTGTAAATAACACTTCCTTGTATTTTAGCGAGGTCACAGTTATCGGAGTCGTGATTAACGACACCGATTAGCAAATCTTTAGGATCGTGACCGAAAGCATAATGAAAAACAAGAAGTTGAATTATCGGAAATCCTATAGAGAATAAAATTCCTCTGTAAGTAAAAATTATATTATCAATTATTATCAACCGAATAAGATTCCTTTGTAAGAAACAATTACGTCAACAAATTATTATCGTTATCATCATCGTTATAATAATAATAACAATAATGATTATAATAATTATAATAATTATTATTACAATATAATTATAATTTAATTTTAATTATTCTATTATTATTTTAATTACAATTTCATTATAATTATTATTGTTTTTACTTGTAATCATTACAAGTATATTTCGCTAATTATTGCATCATTTTACTCGATTATCAGAAAAAAGAAGATTAAAAAAAAATCATACCCAGGATGACGTAGAAATTGCGTAATATTCTTGATTATAAGAGCCTTTAGTTTTCTAGAAGTCGAGGCTGTAAAAAAATTATTCCTTATTATAAAATTCTGTCAAGAGATATGCTAGCTAATTACAAAAAAAGAACTAAGATAAATATAACAATGATTTGAAAGAAAAAAGTGCCTACTATTACGCTTCTTTATAACTATTTTTTTTAAACGTTCGTCATCTTGAATTTCTTTTTTCGAAAGACGTATGTAAATGCAAACATCAACAAATATTGAAACGTTCGATTAATTCTCAAAATCGGTAAATGTTTGAATCAATTTAGTTAGATAGTATACGAATTTATTCAATCAGGTCATTGAATGATTTATATTATGCTTTCGTGAAACTCAAATATCGATATGTTTGAATATTCGAATTATGTAATTGGAATATATGACGTAAAAGTTAAGTGCACAATGTGAATTTCTAATATAATACAATACGATAATCATTATTTATAAAACATATTGATAATTATTATTTATAACTTGTTGTTATTTAATTCAAGATGAATACAATTTTAATTATAGATCGAAGGTTACTTATGTAAATTCTAGAAATACGGTAGACTTGCGTAAAAAATTAATATGCATATCTTTATATATATAATACTCATTATACATACGTATTGCATGTGACGTATCTTATAAAACGTAGAGAGATGTATAGTATATGTGAATAGTTAAAGTAAAACTTAAATTGACAAGAGAATTGAGAGACGAGAAGACAAAAATGATCCCAAAACGTCAAGAAGATAAAATATTACGAAACAAGCTAACGCGAGTTAAATGGGTCTATCAGAAAAAAAAAAAAAAGAAAAAAAAATGATAAATTCGCAAAAAAAAGAATGATAATTTCGCAAAAAATATTTCAACAAGATTAATTGAAAAATATAACAATGCAACGCAAAAAATCAAGGCAAATCAGTATCATAAAAAGTTATAAAAGTAAGCATATATAAATATATATATATATATATATATATATATATATATATATATATATATATATATATATATATACACGACATAATGAAATTTTAATATTAAAGAAATTTAATATTTAATAATTTATTAATAAAATGACGTAGGATTTAAGAAATTATAAGGAAAAAGAAATCTCGCATAATTTGAGAATATCTAAATAGAAAAAATTTTAAATTTGGTATTTTTTTAGAAAACGAATTAAGAATGTAGAAATATATTAGTAAAAGTATATTTAATATATAGTTATTTATAAACAGAGAAACTAAGAAAGAATTTGTGAAATTATCTGAAATGAAAATTTATCGAATTTCAAATCTTCAAGTTCTTTATTTCTCCTAAACACCACGACTAATCTGTTTATAAACGGATTATTGATACGTTTCAAAATTATTTTACTTCTATCTGTTTTATTTTTATCTTTGCACCAGTCCAATATAATTGAAAATTGGAAAGAAGAAGAAAATTTTTATCTAAAAGCAAAAACATCTCGGAGTTAACATATCGTTATAAGCAATTTCATTTAATTGTGTAAAAATACACAAATAAATAAGTGAACGTGGGAAATATAATTGAAGAATAAAGTATAAATTTCGAAAGAAATGTGAAAAAAGAATCATAATTAGTTAGCTTCTTAAGTGTCTCCTTTCCTCACTTCTCTTGTCGATTTCGAAAATAAGACATAGAAATCGCATGACGTGTCATTTTTTAAACAGAAGAAATACCTTTCAGAAATAAACAGAAATAAAAAGCATATTGCTGCAATATATATATATATATATATATATATATATATATATATGCATGTATGTATGTATGTATGTATGTATGTATGTATGTATGTATGTATGTATGTATATATGTATACGTACATAAATTTTTAATTGATCTTGTAGGAGCATTCGGTGGCCTTGTAGAAAGATTGATAGAACCTTCCATGAATTCCATTTCATGTATCGTCTCAGAATTATCATTCACATTTGTGTCAATTTCTGAAACATTTCTATTCTCCTCTTGAAGTTTACTCAATTCCAGAAAGGCATTCTCTAAATTATCACATTGGAATCGATCCAACAATTGATTTGGCGTGGTTTGTGCCAACAATTTGCCGAATCTCATTAGACCGATCTAAAAAATGTAGGCTTACAATTAATATTTATTTATTTATTTATTTATTTATGACAGACTTTTTTCTAATCTTTATTTTACATAATTTCCTATTTTTAATATTAATGCAAGCAATGATTATTAATTAATTCATTAGAGTATTTTCTATAAATAAACTTATTATCTTATCGTTTTTTTTGTTTCTTTATTTTCTTTTTTCATATGTATATTTTATCGTACGATATAACTCACGAACCGTAAAATAACATTTCTTTTATTCTCGACCGACTTATTTTTCTTTTCTTTTCTTTTCTTCTCCTATTTTACTCGGCGCACAATTACGCAAGACAATGCAGAGAATAAATTTTATATTATAAATCTACTATTAATAGTTCGTGCGCGAGAATCTTAACGTTCATACGCGACTGCTTTCTATAACTGTTGTCAGACATACTGTTATCAAAAGGAGAACTATAAAGATAATATTCTTAATCGGTTCGCATTCTATTTCTTTACATTGTATGCTTTTTCGCACGATATCTCGCAATGGTGAAATTGACGAAAGTCGAAAGCGTATTAACGTAGAAATCTTTAAAGAATCCAAGATGATTACTAATCATTGAGAATCATTTTTCTTTTCTTTTTTTTTCTGCTTACCTTGTCCGCTTGTTTTGCTTCATCGATATAATGTGTTGTTATGACAATGGTAACACCGTTTTCCTTCGTTATCTTAGATAAATACTTCCAAATACTAAAGAGAAAAATAACTTAGAAATAAAAAAATCAAGAAACAACAGAATTAAATTAAATCGAGTCGATCGTACAATCGGAAAAGTCAAAAACTATATTAAAACTTACTTATCTCTTAAAACTGGATCAAGACCAACGGTAGGTTCGTCAAGGATGAGTAACTCGGGATTGTGAAGAAGTGCGGCGGCAAAGGATATTCTTCTTTGTTGACCACCGCTCACATTTTTTACAAGTTGATGCTTCGGTGGTAATTGCAAGAGTTCGGTTAGATCTACGTATCTCTCTTCTGAAATAGATAGAATTTCGAATCAAAAAAAAAAAAAAACAAGAAAGAAAAAGAAAAAAAACGAAGAAAAAAACAAACAAAAAATATCGAAGAAAAAACAGAAGAAATAATTCTTTCTTTTTAATCTTTTTTTTTTTTTATTAATCAAAACTTGTTATCCTGGGTGTTTTTATTCTATCACATCCTGACAAATAAATTTTTGAAAATGGGCCTCACCTATTTCCTTATCTCTCATTCCGTTGATTCTTCCGAAGTAATATAACGCACCAATAATAGAAAACTCGCCTACAAGAGAAATGTCTTGCGGCATAAAGCCGACTCTTGATCCTGGAATACCAGAATTTTCATTGCCCGGTTTACCTCCAAGTACCCAAATATCTCCGCTGTCTATTTTTCGTATACCGACGATGCACGATAAGAGAGTCGTCTTTCCACATCCACTAGCGCCCAATAGTCCATATCTGTTGGTATTATTATTATTATTATTTTTCTTTTTTCATGCGAAAAGAACAATAAAAGAAATAAATGTTCGTTAAAAATTTTACATTATGTTTAAAACGTTTTGAATTCATTGCATTTGGGGATTTAAATATTTGTTCGATCTTTTTTGTGAAGAAAAAAAAAAAATATATATATATATATATATATATATATATATATATATATATGTATGTATAGAATTTGTTAAGCATTGTTTTTTCTTTGTTTCATATCATATTATATCATATTCTAATAAGGATTTTAATAATTTTCTAATATGGTGCAATCAAGGTCGTTGTAATTAGCAGAGAATGTCTCTTCTATTTACTTTTACTCCTTGTAAAACTTTCTTCTTATTTCGCTTGACGTAATCTTATAACGAAAATAAAATCAAAACGAAAGAGAAGAAATTTCGATTATAATGAGTACTTACATGGAACCTTTTGGGACTGATAGGTTCAATTCGTCAAGAATTTTCAACTTTTTTCCATAATATTTCGTCACGTTTTTCAGAACGATTGCCTGAGTTTCGAACATTTTCTTCTTCCCCAAGTTGGATTTTGAAGATATTAATCTGATAATAAAAATTAATTAAATATTAAAACGAAATAATCGAACTGAATCGAATCGAATCGAAGCGAATCGAATCGTTTTACAGAAAAGAAAAATCAAAACTTCGTTAAATATTGTTGCTAGTTCGTACATATCTGTCGATTTCATCACGTAAAATGACTGACACTTGGTTAACCACGACTATGTAGTATACTGACGTTCTAACATCATTATTTACATAAGAAATACGAAAAGAGAGAGAGAGAGAGAGAAAGAGAAAGAAAGAGCGTACTATTGCGCTTCTGTACGTTTACATTTGTATATTATTCATCTTGTTCGCGTCAACCTATTAATATTTTTTGTTTTTTCCTTTGTTTTTTCTTTTCTTTCATATATTTCCATATGACTCAATCGAATTTGTTTCTTTAAACTAAAGTGACTGTTGACGCGGAAAGAATTGATTGATAACAATCGTTAGTTTTGTATTATTTTCCTCTTTACTTCTTCAGAAAAAAAAATCTAATAGAATTGTTATTTAAATTATACTTATTGACGTTTACGAACCGACTAGGAAATCTTTGAAATTTTTTCAAAATCGCTTTGATAATTAATGGTTATCTGTCTACTATGTCAAGGATCTTTCGATAAAGGCAATTTTATTGCCACTAAAATTATTCGATTATAATTTTTATCGAGTGATTATTCGTGTGTGTGTGGATATGTATGTTGAAATACATATAAAATATACATACATATAAAATTTTATTTCTTTCATTATAAAATGAAAAAATTTAGAAAAATTCTCGCATTACGAAGGAATAATTTGATATTTTAATTAAGCTCGTTAATATACTCGAAATCTTTAAATTTACGATGTAATAATCGGGAATTCATTACTGATAAGAAATTATTAAATAAACGATAAAATATAAAAAGTCACATATTCGTCACGTACGACTTCTCGTTGATTATATATACAAAAGATTAGATTGTTTTGCGAATTTTTTTCTCTCTCTTTTTTTTTTTTTTTTTCTTAACTAATGAAGTTGAAGATATTTAATAATTTTCTAAATTATTCGATGTACAAGACAATAAAACCTCTTGGTATTTGATCTAACGTTCGGTCTACGTCCGCTTTATTAAATTAAATTAAGGTCATTTTTACGGTACGCTTACCTAACGTTATTATTTACAGTCTATTTCTAGTATAATTTTTATAAATAAAATTTAAAAAAGGAAATATTCCCTTGGAAAGGAAAGATCTAATGCATGTAATAATTATCATAATTTATCATGGAAAATTACGTATTCCTAAAGTAATTAATTAATCGTAACAAACGAGTATTTTATGATCGTAAAAAAGTTGTTAGTATAGTTCGATCGTAATCTGTATATTCAATATGACATTAGTCTGCTTTAGGTTTTCCTTATGAGAACTAGTTTCGTATTCGATTCGACTTATTATATTAAAAAGTTATTATTCAGAGAGAACAGCTTTTTGCTTAGATTTCATCGATTTGCTTAGATTTCTCATAAACGTAAAATAATATATAAGATAATTTATATTCTTTGAAATAAAAGATGAAATTAATCTATTCGATTATTTTTTCTATTTTTATTTCGGTTCCTTTGCATTTACAAGTGAAATTTCAATGGCGTTTTTATTAGTACTATTTAAAAATGTTATGAATAATGTATGTATAAGTATAATATATGTTATGTGGCTGTGTTAATATATGTTAATTGGCTATGTTAATAATTTATGAAAATTTTAAAAATTCAATTCAGAATAATTGCTCATACATCAAGACAATAAGCATATACAATGAACAATAGTACATACATTTATATCACATAACTATAATTATATTTTAATGAAATATTTTAATTAAACGTTCAATATAATCCGAAAATGTCTCTTTGGATTTACAAAGAGATTCTATAATAATTAATCTTTCTCATGTTAGGAGTAATAATTATTTATAGATATATAATAATGTTTAAATAAAGGATGAATTTTATTTTTGTGTTTCTTTTTTTTTTTTTTTGATTATTATAACATTAAAAATTTTTAATTATTAAAAAATATAAATAATAATGAAAAAAATATAACTCTTTTATAATTGCATATCTTCAATTAGCCTAATATTTCTTTAGCGACGTTTGACCAAAACAAGATTAATAAAATTGTGCAAAATTAGATACTTGTATTGTAACTTCCAATTAATGTATAGCGCATAAACGTTAAATATGGTCTTTAATTGATCTAAATAAACATTAGATTTTAATGACATTTGATGAATAAATATTTAATTTAGATTTTAAAAATAAGTTGTATACTGATGTTAATAAAGGTAATACTGATGTATACTAAGGTAACGCATTACATAAATGCATTAACGAATAAATGAACATAATTTGAAATGTAGTAGATAATTGCATCATTTAAAAGGATATATGCATATGATTATTAAGAAAAAATGAAAAAAACAACTGAATTAATAGTTATCTAAGTATTTTATGTTAATCTTACTTAATAATCTTGAATAGATCAACTACTAGATCAATTATTTCAAAAATTATTCATACAGTTATTAATACATTTAAATTATGTCTATCGTTTATTACTTTATCATATCGGTTTTATTAGAGAAATGTGTAATACTTCCAATTATTGATAATCGTTCGTTCAATATCTAAAATAGTAAAATATACATAATCTGAAGGAAGAATTTATTGTAAAGTTAAGGTAATTACATCAATTTCCATTCGAATAAAATGATTTCTGATGTTTTTTAACTAATTCTATGTTTTATTTCGAATGAAAAGTTAAAAATATGTAACGATGAACTTGAAACTTGATCAAACATTTTTTGTAAATATTAAGATGAATTAATATATTTAATAATTTCAACGATTATTCGAACGTTTTTTTAATTTTCTTAAGCGATCACATCTATTTTTATATCTTTTAAGATTTTCGATGTTATATATATCTTTGATAAAAAGAAACTTCATTTCATTTTCATTAATCGTTTCTAGAAAAAATTCTGAGAAAAAAATTCTAACTTTTCCGAATTTCGTTTTTTCTTCGAGATGTGAAAGATATATTCTATAAGATGTGATATATTCTATATAGATGTGATTTCTTAACGATTAAAAATAAAAATAAAAGCAAGATTGACCAATATGACCAATATAACTATAGTTATGTGAATAATGATAAAGTAAAAGAATATTTATTTTCTTAATTTCGTCATGATTTTTCTACAAAGGTATGTGCTTGATAAACAGAATTGAAAAATTATATTAATAATTTATGCTAACAAAATTTACTTCGCTAAATACGTTTCCTTTACTTTTACTTACGTCGACAACCAGTTTCCGATAATCCAATCTTCCGTTCGATAAATCAGATTCTGAAAAATGAAATATAAACATAGTATATAATACATAATATACATATTTTATGAGAAATTAATACGAGCAGATAAAAAATAAATTTCTCTATTAAATTAACTCTCTCCCTAATTTGCTTTCGTTAATTTCTTTCTGTTCTTTTTTCATTTATGTACGTTTGCTAATGACATTGCTCTATTGATTAAAGAGATCAGAGAAAAATAAGGAGATAATAAAGACTATTTAGGAAATAAGTTTTAAATTATCTTCACTTTCACAAATTACATTTAGACAATGAGCGATAACTAATGAACGATGAATCATATTATTTTGATTCTCTAGAACCTAGATTTCACGTAAAGAGAACGTCAGTATCTTCCAAACAAGCTCGCATTTATGATGGCTATAACAATTTTCTTTCTAATAAATCATAAAATGAAATTTATGAAAAAGATGGATTTCTTATCGATGAAATCAATTTTAAGATGAATTATAGATTAAGGCAGAAAATTTTTGCAAATAAAAGAAGACATTATCGCCAAATTCCAATTATTATTGAATATCACATTAAGTAGATCACAAAAACTTTCTCTAAATGAAAATAACATGATCTATTCTTTTACTTATTTTTCAATTGTTTACGTACCTTTTAAACAAATAGATCGATCACTTTTGTTGGTATTTTTCTTGATTATGAACAAAATTTTTTAAATAATAATTCTCTTTCTTTCTAAATTCTCGTAATCATTATTACAATCGTCGCACTATTTTCTTCTTTATAATTTGTACAAAGTTTTATGGGAATTGTCTTCGAAGAAAAATTTTGACGGTCGAGAGATTCACTATTTTCTTCTTCTAAATTTTTCCAAATACGAGAAACTTTTTAACAAAGACATTCACTTTATCAAATAAATGTTTTTTAACAATGAAATTTCTTCTTCTTACGATTTTAGAAAGACCAAAGAATTAACATTTACTCGAGTAGCAACGAAAGAGATACGCACAATAGGACAACATTAATAAAACTGTCCAACTTCTCGGAATGCTTAATTCTGGAGAGTTCTTTTTACCGTGCACGTAGAACCCTCGACTGACTTCGGTATGTCTGGATTTATACATTGGTATCGCGATCAACCAGTTCTGAGAGTCTGTCGGGAATGTAAGAGGGGGAATAGTATTCATTTCTAACGGTAATATACATTACGCCGGGTTACTGTTAACCAATCATTTTCGAATGTATGTCTGGTTATATACGTCTCATTTCGAAAATATTCAAACTGCATTACCAACAGTTGAAAAGAAAAAGAAATGAAAAATTAGTTTTCTATCTTACCGATCGTACAATATCATAGATAACGTAGAAATTAAAGTAGTGTTCATTCTAACATTCAATCGATAAAATCATTTTCTTCTGTCGGTATAGAAGATATCTATAATAACAAAATTTTCTATCTGCTTAAAAGTTGATTATCATTACGTCTCGCTCTAATCTAAGAAAAATTAGTCCAAGGTGTTTTTATGATTATAGTACATTTCTTGATTATAGTACGTATAGATTATAATATTTATAATTATATTATCAGTAATCTTCGATAAATGTGATAATATAATAATCTTCTTTTTCCATTACGATTCGGCAAGAAGAACTTGTTTACGACATTATTAGCATTTAAAACGATGACATGGTTAAAGTGGAAAGAAAAAAGTGTGGAAAAAATAATGAAGTGAAGACGCCTTTTACAATCAATCATAGATTTTCAACAGTCAATTCGTTTTTGCTGAAGCATACTTGAATTTCCGTATCACTTCGAATACTATAAATTTATATGGATTTTTTTGGCTCGTTGGTAAAACTTGAGCAGTTTAAATCCACTTATTTCGGTGATGTAATGAAATATTTTATAACGTAACGACCATTTGCATGAATTTCATTTTCTTTCTTTCTCTCTCTCTCTCTTTCTTTTTCTCTTTTTCGTTGCTCGTGAAGCGAAAGTATTATGAAGGTATTAGGAGAAAGCTTTTCACGCGTGGAGAATATAAGGATACATCGATTCGTATTATGGCACAGATTTCTATTTCTCTTTCATCGCATAATCCATGACGTTTTAACGACTATAAATCCGAAAAGATGATATAATCTTTCACCAGCGATAATGATTCGAATGTTAGAGCTTAAAAACAGGGATAGGATTGATCCATCGTAATACTAATTACAGAAGACCAACGTCATAACATCTCATCTGCATAGGTACCAGTCTTTGTTCTTACATATAATTAAGAAATAAAAAAATACAAAAAAAGAAATACAGGAAAAACGAACGTTCCTAAGTATTAATATGCAAATGATTCACAAGGCTAACCTCTAACCTCGATATAGGACACAAATGTGATTGTATCATTGATATTGTCTTTTATCATCATGTTCGATTCTATCGGATACGATCGATTTTTATTTCAATGCATTGCTATTAAAAAATGTAATGTATTAATATGTTCAAAATTCATGCTTTTAAATTCATGCTCTCTCTCTCTCACTCACTTTTTCGTTCTTTCCGTGGATCGTGGAAGTAGATATAAGAAGATCTAAAACGAAAACTGGTTTACTCTTAAACCGGTTAACCTTGTCACTGATTGAAAATGTGTCAGTGCCGTCGCTTAACAAGATTTGCACTTAACAACATTACTGGTATTGCGTTTGTACAAGCATTACTTACAAGTTGGTATGTAACACATACTATATGATCTCGTAGATTATCTTCAGAAAGAGAAAGACAGAAATTGCAGGCTTAAATTGTTAATTCTTAAGTCGGTTAATCTTTAGGTAGGGAATATAAACATAATAATTTTAATGTGTCATATGAAATATATACAGTAATGTATTATTTTGTTAAAGTTCGAAAAAGAAAAAATATTATGATATTGATCATTCCTGTTCTTCCTAAGAATTTTTCCTCTAAATTTTATAAAACGAAAAAAATCATCCATTCAAAAATTAAGCTTCCATGTAATTTTAGATGTATACATTTATCGTAGTCAGTAATTTATATCTGTATCACTTATATTTCTTTTCTAATTAATAGTCAGTATTTTGTAAAAGAAATGGTGAATATGTAAATAAAAATAAAAATGGTGAATATTTAATAGATATAAATAATTAATTATTAAGGTTGCGTTAGCCTTATGTTACGTATTGTTATTATATTATTAATATTAATCGAATAAATAATAGGCTAGCTTGTATTTTTAAAAATTTCATTTCATCTTTTAGCCGTAAAATTAATTTTCACTTTATATTCGAAGTTTTAATAATCCTCTTTTTTTTTTAATATAAGTATAAGCATTTTTAAGGTATAAGCATGAATTTAAATTATTCACATTTATAAAAAATATATTCATTAAAACCTACCCGTCATTTTTGGAAATAGAACATTTTTCTTTTTCCTCTTGATTTAAATATTGATGGATCAATAAATACGGCTTTCAAATACGCCATATTGTTTCTGACCTTGTTTGAAAACACGCTCATATTAGATTCGCAACTTCAACAGCTTGAGAATGTCCGTTATCCAGTAAATCGTTTCTACGTACATATATAGATATTACGGTAGATATGTACACACACACACGCACACAACACACAGCACAAATATATATATATATATATATATATATATATATATATATATGTAGTTACATTTCCTCCCCCACTTTTTCTCTCAGATTTCTTTTCTATTCCATTTGTAGTTGAATGAATCACGAGAAACATAATCTTTCGAATATGCTTTATATGTACAATATATTCTATTTCTATCTTTTTTCTTATTTCTCAATTACATTTTCCATAAGAAAATTTTCTTGGGATATTATATATATATATATATATATATATATATATATATTATATTTAAATTTTATATGGTATATTATATTTAAGATATCGTGATAAAAATTGATGACAATAGCTAATAAAATTCTACAATAGTTCAAGGTCATTTCCCCAAAGTCACTAGTATTAATCGTATAGAAACTTTCCATTTGTAGTTTCCATCTCTCTATTTCTCTCTATTTCTTTCTCTCTCTCTCTCTCTCTCTCTCTCTCTCTCTCTCTCTCTTTCTTTCTCTCTCTCTTTCTTTCTGTTGTTCTTGTAAATTATTCACGCTCGGTTCGACGCGTAATACATAATATGCGACTTAGGTGAGCGTTTCTGCTAACGTTCTCGTTTTCTTATGCTCGGTGCAAAGGTCGATTAGGAAGAGGAATAAATATTGTAAAAATATACGTAATGAAGAATGACAAAACAAGTTTTTCATTATATACCATATTCTATTCTTTTTTACAACAATACAATATTATAGTATAATAATTATTTTCGAATAAAAAGAAAGAAAGATTTTTGTCTTATTTTTCTCTTTTTTCAATAGTACTTATTTTCTTTTCTCTTTTAACGATACTTATTTATTCTTAGACAGTAGTTTGACGGCTGTGTTAATCCTAGAATTATTAAAATGCAATAGAGAAAAAGGTGTCGTATCAAATAATTATCGGAAACGGAACATGTTTATATATTCAAATGTACAACGTATCATCAATGACATTAAAAATGTTATTCGATTTTTTTTTGGCAAATTTTTATTCGAATAGGAAGTTGTTAGTTAATATATTATCGACCGAGAAATATGAAAAAAATTATGTAAATGACATTTAGTTATTTATGCGAAGAAACTTTTATAAGGAAAAAAAATGAGTATCATTAAAATGAAACTGAAAATAAATTGAATGTAAAAAAACAAAATAACTGAATCTAAAAAAAGATATCAAAGAAATTAGAAAAAAATACAAAATAGTCTGTTATTTATTCAATCAGCATTTATAATATAATTTTAAATAAAAGAAAAACAGAAATGGACTATGTTATCATATTCGAAATAAAATTTGGAAAGAAGAAGACTTAGATCGTAAAAATCTTGGTATTATTTTAAAGCAGGAAATTTCAGTCGTGAGATATGTTTTTGTATTGTTTAGAATAACATCTACATGATTCTAGTTAGACGTTTTCATTGTTTTTTTTCTATGAAAAGTAATTTAATCGTATGTTAATAATTTGCAAGAATATAAGCGTGTAATAGTAAATATATAAAGTATACAAAAAATGAAATAATATAATAATAAATTTAAATAATATATAAATAATATATAAAATATAATATATTACAATAAATAATAATAATATTAAATGTAATATGAAAATAAAAAGAAAATGTAATGTATAATGTATAAATAATATACAAATATAAATAACATAAAACGAAACTTTGTATATATATAGATTGTATTTTATTTTTTTAGAAACATATAAAAGAGAGAATTAGGTAAGATCTGACATAAGTTCAACATTTTCTCTATGTTATTATATAAAATATTTCACAACACATATTTTATATATTACTTTTCCTAATTATATTCTCTATTATGTACTTCATTTAAAAATACCTGGTTGCTTAAATTGTATCTTTTACACTACGTTGTAAAAAAATTTATTTTTACAAATTTTTATAAACTGATTGATCTTTATAAATTGATTCGTTCGTAGTAAAAAGATTAAATATACAATGACAGATATTTTCAATACAAAACTTCAATTTTTAATATTTAGTCGAGTAAAAAATAAAATCAAATTAAAATATAACACAAGATATCCTAAACGATCAATATCATAAAACTTTTCCCTAAATTTCTAACGAATAACAAATATAAATAAATAAAAATCTAATAGTATTTAATTCATTCATAATGTTAGTCTTATATTATCAGATTAGATGATTTATTGAATCGCATCGAGGAAAAATAAATTGATTAATTCTACTCTAGGATATTATCGTGATTTATACGATTTGTCTTCTTTTTATTAGATCCTTTTTATTAGATTCTTTTTATTTTTTTACTGTATTAATTATTATTCTTTTCTGTCTTACACTTTTTTAATATCAATAATTTCTCATATGATTTTGTTTGTTTCTTTTCCTCATTAAAAATTTTAACATTTTCGAAATCGAGTGATATGAAAAAAAAAAAAAATGAAAACGTAATTAGTGCTTATTTACGTATGCATAATGTTTATTTAAATAAGAATTCTCGTTTCAAGTAGATAAAGTTTGTTAATATTATATCATACAAATATTGTATTATTATTGGGTTGGACAATAAATAATATTAAAATTTGTAATATTTCTCATTAAATAACAATTTAATTGATATATTTTACTGAATAATTATTAAAAATTATGTTTATTGATTAACCTAATACTTTATATAGGTAATATTATGTTATATGTATCATTACATAACACGTATAAGTATTATTATATTATAAAGATGATATTACATCATATAAATATTATTATTAGATATTATAAATGCTATTATATTAAGTAAGTATGCACATATTTATTATATGAGTATATATATACATATATATATATATCATAGATTTTATTTTATTACTATTATATTATATCGAATTTATACATACTTGATCATATTCTAATCACGTCATAGAATCTTTTAGTTAATCACTTATTTGCTTATTAATGTCTATTTTCAAGTCATGAATTTTTTTCACGCGCATTCCTAGAGACCTGTTGTGCTAATAATTATTCCATTCATTGATATCGTTTCGATAAATCTTTAACTTTTCGTTTTTTCTTTTCTTTTTCTTATGTTTCGTTCGAAAATTCATAAAAAATTAAGCAAAGTTATAAGTATGGTGATTTCAAGAAGGAAATCATAAAATCGTTTAGAATTTCGTTTAGAAATTTCGCTTTTGTCTGAAACTCGACAAAAATCGTTTTGCAATGTTTCGTTTCTTCGATTGTTTCGTTCTAGCCACATACTGAGGAAATTATCTTTTTTACTCTTGATCTAGTCAAATTTACGAAAAATTTCTTCAAAGAACCTTGACACCGAACCGATAATTTTTTTTCTTAAAACTTTTTGCAAAGTCGAAAACGAAGACAAAATAGCCTTGCAGCAGAATGTCGAAGGTTTCTCTCATAGTGTCCTTGAAAACTCGTCCTTACTCTATCCTGCATTTTTATGCCTATGCAAATTTTGAACGACGATTTTTCTACTTTTTCCTACCTGAGAGAGACAAAACGTTCGGTGAATTTCAAACGACGAATTGCGTTCAACCGAATAAAAAAAAGAAAGAGAGAGAGAAAGAGAGAGAGAGAGAGAGATTTATATTCCGATTGTGAGTTCGATTCGATAAAATTTTGTGAAGAAAAATATTTGAGACAATATAGAATGAAAGATAGAAAAATAAAAAACAAAACAGATAAAAATAAAAATTAAATAGAAACAAGTAGAAACATTTGCTAAGAACTAATCAAACCTGTTGTTGATGCTACACTGTATTAATAACCGAAGGATAAAAGATATCCTTGACCGGAGTCTAAAGTGCCATCCGTGTTTTTATTTAGCGACTCTATGCGTTTATTTGCTTATAAATTTAATCTCTGAGTATGGGTTAATCAGATGATGTCTGAAACTACCACATATAATATTTTATTACACGTATCTAATTTCTATGTTAATATCAATATTTATTTATTAACTGCTTTTATTTTATCGACACCACTCATTCTTATTTTTCTATTTTTTTTCATTTTTTTTCCTTTCTCTTTTTTCTCGATAAAGATCAAGTAACTCCCGAGTAACTCTGTATTTGTCTCGAGTGAAGCAAATGGTTCATTAATTATTACAACAATTATTATCATTGTTGTTGTTTATATTGTTATCATTAAAAAGGAAAGAACTTCGAAGAAACGAGAGAAAAATAAACGAACATTTAGATATATCATTTTGGAATTAATAGTTATGTTTATAATTGGTTTTGCAGTTACTTTTGTAGAAGGAATATTAGTCATCAGATTTAAAATTAAACGTCGACGATTAATTCGTTACCATCGAATCGAATAGAAGTGAAAAAATTTCATTTAAAAAAAAGTCACCATTTAAAAATTTTAGAATACCTCTTCATATTTAAATTCTCTTTGCCGACGATAAACGAATATCGATTAACTATGCAAGGTGTTATCTATTACTTCTATTGCTAATTGTAAGATAAATATAGAAACATAAATATACATATATATCCTTTCAAACACTAATTTTTAATTGTAAAGGCGGTGTAAACTGAATTCACGCTATTAACTTCGGACACATATAATTCGCACCTGTAATACTCAAAACGTTGAATTCTATCTTGTAAGTGTACTCCTGTCTTCCTTTTCATTTTTTTTTTTTTTTTTAAAGGAATCTTTTGGCCTATCTACAAAAAAAATTCTTTTATTTTGTTACAAAATTTCTCAAAATATAAAGCTGAAATTTTTTTTTCTTTTCCTGTAAAAATATAAAAAACAACACGATCGAACAGGTTTAATTTATTTGATAGGTAAAGTCCAACAAAATAGTCAGGGAGTCTCATTCTTGGGTCTTATACTCTCCCACCTAAGCGGTCGGATCAACACATCGGCTAACTCCAGTCTCGGCTTCTTTTACCAGACGTCTTTTGTGTCTTGCACAAGTCTTTGATTCTCCAGTCGTGCGAGCGATCGAGCCAGTTCGGGCTGAAATTGCGGACGGACCGTATCGTTCTTTCTCCTTTCTCTCTCTCTCTTTCTCTCTCTCTTCTCTCTCTCTCTCTCTCTCTCTCTCTTATCTTCTTTCTCTTCCTTTCCCTATTCCTCATTCTTCTCACTCTCACTTGCTCTTTCACGTTTTGCAACTTTCGTCGTCGTTATACCAGTCGTCGTCGTTGTAAGTAGCAAGAAGAGGAACTTAAGGATTAGACCACAGAAATGAATTTGGAATTCAAGTTGGATCATCTTATTCGATCACAGAGAAATAAGAAGAATTGAAGGATCAAGAATAGAGGAAAAAGAAAGAAAAAGAAAGACGAACTTCTAATATATAATATACATATAAATATATATATATACATATTTATATATTTATATATATATATATTATATTTTTTTCGATTAAAGAAGTAACCACGGCAAGAGAACATCGAGTTCAATTTAGAATTTGTGAACGTGCGGTGAGAATCCTTTGTCTTACCTATTCCTTCCAATCTTGTTGTTATTACCATCATCATTATTATTATTATTATTATCGTTATCGTATCTCATTAGTGTTATCATTCGTTGCTATTACTCGTCCGTGCTCAAAGTGTTCGTAATTGGTGATTTTTCTACGAGATCATTATTCTTCGTTCTCCATATTGATTTCTATTGTAAATCACGATGGAATTCTTATATGATGGAACATTTAATATAGTGCCTCGATAAGGAATCAACGAATCAAAGAAACTAAAGGATTATCTTATCTCTTTGTGTCTTCAGTCTGAAAGTTCAGAGAAATTTACGATCAAGTGCAGGTCAGTGACACCTTTTTCTTAGATCGCCGAATATTTTGCTTTTTTTTTTCTTCGTTTTCATAAAATGTCGTATATAAAAGCATCGAGTTTAGAATCTTTGTTCTCGCAATCTCTTTCAATTTGTATTTAAATGTCAAGTAAATGTATAGCTAACTGCTTACTTACAAAATACCGGCATTTTCTACGCGTCATCTTGATTTCTATGAAATTGACTCAACATGAAGTTCATCTATATTGTTTAAAGAATATATGTGGTCTCTTGAAATAATATTAATCGGATGACAAACAGGAAATCGACGAAATCGTTTGCATATCGTATATATATATATATATATATATATATATATATATATATATATATGTATATATTATAATTGCCATAGCCAGTACCGGTTTCTTCGTATCTTTGGAAAATTTTATTTTATCTTACTTTTTCTACTTACCCTACTTTTTTTCATTCGCTCTAGTCATAATCATCGTTAATCTTTTTCGTTCTTATGTGTTCTTCGTTCTTATCGTCAAACGTAATGTAATTTTTTTTTACTGCACACATACATATACGTACATGTAGGAATAAGGAAAAAAAGAATAGAACGTTGTCTCACGATTTGTAATTTTCTCTTTTTTCTCTCTCTCTCTCTCTCTCTCTCTCCTTCTCTCATGAGCCACGATTATTCTAAGAAACGAGCAAATTGTTTCACCTATTGAAAATTAAAAAAAGAATTTCTCTCGTAATTATTCTCATCGTTATTATCATAATCAATCACGTGAAGACAGGTTTTAAGACCGAGGAATAAAATTATAGAATAAAATATAACTGCGTTTGAGCATCGTAACGATCCTCATAATTAATATTTTTTTGTTTCACTCGACTATATCCTATACGGTATTATCCAAGATATTCCTATTTATATACGTCAGGTATACGTGAGTATGTGTATGGTATACATAGTATAATATATATATTATATATCATAGATATGCGATCGCTTTCCTTTTCATTCCAGTTGCATTCGCGAGTTAACTAGTATTGAACCTGCACACGATAATCTTGTTCTCGAGGTACACGAGGGTCATCGAACTACCTTCACTTACTTTTTTTTTTTTTTTTTCATTTTCTTGAAACGTTCCTTGAAACAAGGAGCTCTAATAAAAGAATATCTCTTGTTTTCTTTAACGACTTTTTATTCTTTGCAAAAAGCGAAGATGAAGAAGTTGATAAATGAAGAACTTTCATCATTAGACTTATCGTATCTTTTTCTATTGTTCTTGTTTTTACTTTATTTTTCTCATTTTTTTTTTCTCGGTCTTCATCTAAGCAGGATCATCCGCAATAATCGTTTGTGTAAAAAACATTGGTAAATTATTCAACGTGTCATTCTTGGAGTACAAAGATCGAAATGTTTTCGTAATACATGAATATTTATTGTTTATTAACGAAGATAGATAAACATTGAGGTAGCGTAAAAATTAAACAAATTCGAACATTGCGAAATGTCTTTTCTTTTTAAAACATTAATTGAGCAGGTAGATGAATAACAAAATAAAATCCAGTTACGTATTCATCGTATTTGGTACCCTCTTAGATCAGAATATCATGGTACACTCATAGATGATTTCACTGTTTGTACGTGTATAGACACAAGATCTTAAGGACGTGAATATTGACATGCCAGATATAACTGAAGAAAGAGAAAACGATTTTCGAGAATTTCATGAAAAATTTTCGTCACAAAAAGTGATTCTCGGTACTTGGCCCGTCAAGTTTATATTGAAATTTTATCATATTCATCGATATTCTTTTCTCGTTTTCGAATTTCAACATAATAAAAGAAAAAAAAAATTAAAAATTATTAAGAAAAATAAATTATACCTCGCAATTTTATAAAAAATTTACTTATAAAATTATTATACATCTATTAATTAAAAAAAGAAAAAAAGAGAGAGAGAAAAAGAAAGGAAAAATATTTGTCATTCAGTTATCTATAAAATCAATAAGATCTTCTTGAAAATTGTATCTCATTTTTATTTTTGTCCTTTTTTTCACATACATTACGAATTATACAACCGCAACAAAATCAAGAGATCGTTTCGAAATCGAACAGATCGGTTCGAAACTCCTAAGGAGAAAGGTTTGCTGCTGGACCGTCAAGAGAGATTACTAATAAGAGTGAGAGTTCGACTTACAACGTGTGAGTTACATCACTGACGAATTACGCGATACGTTTGATGGCTATTAAACGTAGAACGGAACAAGACACGTCGTCGAGAAGGAGAATTCTTCATTTCCATCACGTATATACCGTGGCAATCTGACGTGTCTCTCTATTATGGATGCTGCGACGCAAATCCACGTGGCACCAAACGCATGTTTTCATATCTCTTCGGAAAGACTTTTACTTGATAATCGGTGTTAGCACTCGTAGCCTATCTCTTTCTAAACCCGGAAGAGTACAGTTCAAAGTCTTATCGTCGATGGGACGCGATTTTCGCGATTATTAAATCTCTATAAAAAATATTAATAAAGCAAATAAGAAAAAAGAAAAAACCGAACGAAGATTGATCTTAAGAAATTAAAATAAAATTCAATTGCATTTTTAATCGTTTTAACGTGAAAAAATATATTTGGTGTTAGAAATAGTGCAAAGTATCGTTCGAGAATAAAAGGAATGAAACATTAAAGAAGAAAAGAAAAATGAGAAAGTCGAGCAAAAGAAAAGATTCATAAAATGTGATACAATACTTGTTTCATACTCTATAAACTAACGTGAATCATTACTTTCATTTTTATCGGTGAAAATTGAATCGTCCATTTTTTTCCCGTCTCTCTCGTATCGCTTTATTCTCTTTTTCTTTCTCACTCGCACCTACATAAAAGTATAGTGTACGGTTGAGTGTAACTTAACGCGTGACTTCGTAACATCTTACGACACGAAATATAATATAACATGTTACAGTTTTGATGATCGATCGGTATTTCGCGTGTTACTTTACTCTTGCGTGATATCTCAGTTTGTATATGATATCAATATAAAAAATGAATAACAAATTGCCAAGGCAAAAAGAAGCTGAACAACTGTGGTTCGAGAATTTTGTCGACCTCTCTTACTTTGAATAGATGTTTTTTTCAACGAACAACCGTTGACCATAACGACGTAGATTTTTATGGAAATACATGAATTATTCATATACAATTTATCTTAATGTTTAAATAAAAATATATAATATATTGTAATATTTAAATAAAAAAGAAATAGAATTGTTTCAAATATCACGGATTCAAATAATCTTCTTCTCGAATAATATACATATATTCGTTGTATTATTATTTCAACTATATTTTGTCTCTCTCACTCTCTCTCTCTCTCTCTCTCTCTCTGTTCTTTGTTCTCTTCTTATTTTTCTATTTTTTTTGTATTCACTCTTCAGATCATGGATGTGCCAAATGCAACACCTATGGTACCAGCAGCCTCGTTGGAGTTGAAAACAAGGAGAGCTCAGTTCCAAACGCAAACGTCGACCTTGGACACGAGAAGAAGACAAGCGGTTTGTGTTAGAAGGGCATGTAAAAAGTATGGACCGAAAAAAAATTCGAATATTGTACTTGACGGGCTCAACATGACAGTGCCTAAAGGCACAATGTGAGTGAAATAATATTTTGAAAGTTTAAAGAAAAGGAGGAGGGGAAAAGGGGGAGGGTGGGGAAAGGAAAGAAACGAAAAAAAAGAGGATTAGGCAAAGTAATACTTACGTAAAGGTGGACTATGAAACTTCAATGACGTTAAATATGTTATATTATGTTTCTCTATCGATTACGTAAAACCTAAAACATCAGATATTTTTAAAAAATTCTATTGGCTTTAGTGTTTGATTAATTTTTTAACGAATGGTAAAAACTCTTACACAAATAAAAAATATATATGAAATAATTTCAAAAAAATTAATTTAAAAAGATTATATGAAATAACTAATTTTTTAACGAATGGTAAAAACTCTTACACAAATAAAAAATATATATGAAATAATTTCAAAAAAATTAATTTAAAAAGAATATATGAAATAATTTAATCGTTAAATTAATTACCGTTGAAAATAATTGTTTGTATTATCGTATATATCGATGTATCTTTTTTATTTATTAATTTACCGTCCCATGTTACTATTACTAATTCATTGTTAATGGACCAACTTGGCATTTATTTAACGACAACAAAAAACGGGAACGAGATAGAATGTGCGAAATCATTTAAGATTCGATTTAATTCTTTCCTTTTCCTTTTACATAAAATAGGATGAATAATTAAGCGAAACTGTCCAATGGGAAATTTTTTATGCTAATTTTTTTCTTTCATTTCTTTTCTGTTTATGAAAGAACTCTTAAGGAATAAAAATATTGAATAATAAATAAGAAATAAATAACGTGTAATATATCCGGTGTATCTTTCATGAATAATATCATTTCAGTTATGGTTTGCTTGGTGCCAGTGGTTGTGGAAAAACCACTTTATTATCCTGCATCGTTGGCCGAAGACGTCTTAATTCTGGAGAAATTTGGGTACTAGGTGGTAGGCCAGGATCGAAGGAATCAGGTGTTCCAGGTCCACGATTAGGATACATGCCACAAGAAATTGCGCTTTACAGTGAATTTTCGATAAAAGAAACGTTTATATATTTTGGCTGGATCGCAGGTATGACGACCGAACAGGTTGACGAAAAATTGGAATTCCTTTTGAAGGTATCAACCTGTTAATTTCTATAATAAACAGTATCCTAATTTCTAAGTTTAAAAAAGAAAAATAGAAATTTCTGTTGGGATCGCTTAAAAATGTATTATTTCAGTTCTTGGAATTACCATCGGAAAATCGTTTTATAAAGAATCTTTCTGGTGGACAACAGAGAAGAGTTTCCTTCGCTGCAGCGTTACTGGCCGATCCAGAACTCTTAATTCTGGATGAGCCAACCGTAGGAGTTGATCCTGTATTACGTCAAAATATTTGGGATCATTTGGTTCATCTAACGAAAGATGGTCAAAAAACAGTCATTATAACGACGCATTATATCGAGGAGACCAGACAAGCTAGTATAATTGGACTGATGAGAGGAGGTAAATTTCTTGCTGAAGAATCACCGAACAAGTTGATGGAAATGCATAGATTGGATACTTTGGAGGAAGTCTTTTTAAAACTCAGCAAACGTCAGAACATGGGTCTCAGAAGGAGAAGTAGTATTCTCAGTAGTGTTACAGGTGTTCCACCGGAAGCTGTAATAACCAATTTCATCTTTCTTCTATCGATTATATAAAATCATTATCTACGTCGATTTATATTTTTCTCTCGATCGTAGGACGCTGATGACGAGATGAGTGGCGAGTTTGGTGACAACGTTAGTATTTCTAGTCGAAGAAGGAGCATAGTCGTTATGGATGACGGAAATGTAAGATTTAAAAGTCACGAGTTAAAGTAATGAGCTTTGAGATTGAATTATATTTTTTTGGAGTTGAAAATATTTTCATATTTAGTTACCGGAATTACCACCAGAGGAAAAAGGTTCATTTAAGTTTAACATGTTAAATCCACAACATATGAAGGCGCTCATCTGGAAGAACTTTTTATGGATGTGGAGAAATGTTGGGTAAATGTGTAAACATCTTTTTTCTTTCTTTTTTTTTTACTAATATATATATATATATATATATATATTATATATATATTAATATATATATATATATGTTCCAGCAACAATGTCACTTTAATTAACAATTTTAATAATTTTTATTTTATTTAGCATGATGGCGTTCATCATTGGTTTACCAGTAATACAGATCGTCTTATTTTGTATCTCTATCGGAAAAGATCCCATTGGTTTGAAAATAGCGATCGTAAACAATGAACTCAAGAACAGTACGGACATATGTGTACCAACGATTAGCTGTGATACGTCACAACTCAGTTGTCGTTTCTTGGATCATTTAAAAAATAAATCCTTGGTCTTTTTACCTTATGAAACTGAAGAAGAAGCCGAGTATGCCGTTCAAAGGGGCTGGGCTTGGGGTGCCATATCATTCCCAGCAAATTATTCGGAAGCTCTAATTGCAAGGATAAAAGATGGCAAAGATGTGCATGATTGGGATCTTGTATACTCGGCCATGGACATCGTTATGGATATGTCGAGTAATTTTCATATGTTAATAACTCTTTATTTGTCTTCAAAATCCTAACTTCTTCTGATTTTTCTTTTTTTTTTTTTTTCATTTTGATTTCAGACCAACAAATCGGCCAGCTCTTGCAAAGAAATATATTGTATTCCTATTTAGATTTTGCTCGTGAAGTTACTATTGCATGTAATTACA
Organism: Vespula pensylvanica; assembly: GCF_014466175.1. Taxonomy (NCBI): domain Eukaryota; kingdom Metazoa; phylum Arthropoda; class Insecta; order Hymenoptera; family Vespidae; genus Vespula; species Vespula pensylvanica. The sequence continues at coordinate 6,949,998 of NC_057686.1, forward strand.
GTGAAAAATTGACCAACATACCTTTAGATGTAAGTTAATAAACACCTACATATTATAATTATTGATTAATCAAAATTATATCTCTCATCTTCGATCTTGCAATTTTATGCAGTTTAGAACACCGATCTATGGACCTCTAGATCCAAATTTTACTGACTTTGCAGCACCAGGAATTATTTTGACGTAAGTCTTCGAATTGTGCGTCCGTGTGTGAGCGTGAAAGATTTCAATACCGTCTAGAAAAAAAAAATTGTTATAATTTTTACGAATTTTTTTCTTCTTAGTATCATCTTTTTCCTATCGGTTGCTCTCACGTCGGGAGCCATGTTACTAGAAAGGAACGAAGGTTTATTGGAGAGAAGTTTGGTTTCTGGTAAACTTCATTATTTAAACGAGATTTAATTCCGATTGATAAATCAAAATACTAACTAATGATTTTTCTCTAGGTGTGACTGGTCCTGAAATACTATTCGGTCAAGTGATAACACAATTTATGGTCATGACTGGACAAACTATAATGGTATTGATCTTCACCTTCGCTGTATTCAAACTTACTTGCGAGGGTAATATCGGTTGGGTTTCATTGTTAACTATACTTACAGGATTATGTGGAATGTGTTTTGGTATATATATATTATATATTCATTTACGATTAAAACATATATATATATTTTTTTTAATTCATTTCTTCACTATTAATTTTACTTGATTTATGTTTTGTAGGATTTGTTATAGCATGTTTTTGTGAGAATGAAAGAAGTGCAACTTACGTTGCAATGGGATCCTTCTTACCAATAGTTATGTTATGTGGAATAATTTGGCCAGTCGAAGGAATGCATCCCGTTCTTAGGTATATCAGCTTCGTTTTGCCATTGACGAAGAGTACCGAATCAATGAGGACTATGTTAGCCAGAGGCTGGAATATGTCACAATCTTCAGTCTACAATGGTTTCATTGCCACTTTTATTTGGATTACTATATTCCTTACTCTCGCGATATTGTTAATTAAATTTAAGAAGGGATAGTTAATTAAACTTAAGAAGGTATATATATATATACCTGTGATATTAATTATTACTAAATATTGCTATTTATATAATAATTATTATATATCAATTAATTCGTAAATAATTAGAGAAAAAGTAATATTTCGTAATAATTAATATATATGAATCTTCAATCGAAATATATAGCATAGGAAAAAAAATAGAAGAAGTAACTATCTTTTACGTTGATAACGAATAATTTTGACAATTTTATCATAAAAGACTTCCAATTCTATCGGATATGTAGTATTTCTCAAAGTACTTGAATCATTCGATAAGAAAACATAATACCTCTACAACAAAGAAATTTAATCGCGCATATATATATATATATATATATATATATATATATATGTGTGTGTGTAGTATGTATGTATGTATGTATATCAGGTCTCTTAGGTTTATTCACGTTATTTACTTATTCCGTTATTTACTTATTACGTATTTACTAGCTATAATTAGCTTTTGTTCAACTTAATTGTATTTATTTAATTTTATTATTTTATGCGTTTCTTTCTTTTTTTTACTCTTCCGAGATCGCAATACCAATGTTTGTACAGAATAGCGATTTGGAAAGATAAACATAAAGTATTCTTTTATTTTGGTTTTCTTTTCTTTATTTGTCCTTATATTTTTATTTCTCAGCACTTTAATTAGATATATATCATAATTCTGATAAACAGTAAGAACTTTGCAGAAGAACAGAATTTTAGTAACAAATAATGTATGAATAATAGAATCTAATCTCTTTCACGAACTTCATTTAGCATCCAAGGTTTAAAAACGTGCCCATCAGCTTCTTTTGAAGCCATATAAGTGAAATATGCTCTTTTGTATGACAAGGATGGATGTTTTCGGAATTCCATAGTACTCCACATATATTGACTGTATAATACACGCATTTTTCGTAAACGACTGTAGAATATGGCACATTTCATAGCAATCTGTCGAAAATAAAACGAATGGATCAGGATAAAACATTCTTTTTAATTATTATTTATTATTACGTACTTTTTTTTTCATTTCTTCAACTCGATCGAATGTTAATTTTCGAATTTCTTCCTTGGACATATCCAAGGACGGAACTATAACCCTGGGTTGTTTTATTGAATCACTCATGGCCCAAATCATATAGGTCAAGGTCATTAATTTCTCTACAAGATAAAATATTGTTATTATATTCGATATAAGATTTATAAATTATTTAGGAAGAATTGTGTAAATAACCTTTTTCTTTTTCGGTGAAAACGAATCCTTTTCTATACATAATCCAGTTCTGAATTTGTGGCATCCGATGACAATTTGGTAATTTGGCAAAAAGAAATCCCTCTGTTGCCATTAGTTTTAATTCTTTCTGTAAAAAGAAAATAGAGAGAAAAGAAGAACATATCGTTGTTATTATTTTAATCTAATTCGAATAATCAAGCGATGTCACTGTTTACTCATACTTTTATTAAGACTCCCAAATCAACATCGTTTTGATAAAGATTCTTATCTTCTTGATCTTTGTCGATCTTCGATTCTGTTATATATTTTGTTGCAGATACCATTTTATTTTTATTCGTCTCTTTCTGCACTTTTTTCTCTGTTATCGTCGTTTTCTCTTGATTTGGTTGTTCAATCTTAATTGATCCTTTGTTAATTTTATTTACAACCTTCCTATTAGAATTGAAAGTTTTTTGTTCGTCTATAGATTTGCCCATATTACATTTTACCGAATTATTCAAATCATTTTCATTTTTTTCTTCTATATTTTCATCCTTATCATCCTTCTTTCGTTTGCCAATGCACTTTGTTTTACAACTGCGATACCATTCCTGAGATTTATTTTCGTCATCGTTAGGACCATAAATTATTCGCGCTGCTTCTTCCAAGTACTTTTCCCTACGCTTTTTTTCTTTTATCAACTCTTCATCTTGTCTAGGTAATGGTCCAGGTTGTATATTCATCGGTGACCAATGTCTATGCAAGCAAACACACGGTATATCTTCCTTGCTTGGTTCTGGTGTATGTATAGGTGTGACCATGCTTAAACCTTCCACAACTGTTGTTATTGTTGGTTCCATAGCATAATTTTCTATTACACCCGATATACAATATTGTACATCGTCTATGTACTCATCTTCGCGAGGAATTCTCTTAACATCAGATATAATCATTTTTGTGTCAGCTTTCATAGGCCTCGAAATATTCTTCACATTCGTATAGGCTTTCTTCTTAAAGTTTTTTAGTTTCTTTTGACGTTCCTTCCACTTGATCTTTTCTTCCTTATTTTCTACTATCTTTCTCTCGTACTTACACTCGCATACAGGCTTCTTCACTTTTAATTTTCGTGGCTTCGGAGGACAGGCATATTTACTAAACTTGGCACACGTCGACCAACAAGGTACTTTGTCTTTACAACCGGCGTAATAATCCATTAGACCCTTGTCCTTTAGAGCCAGAGCCCAACGTTCCTTCGGTGTTTTCGAATCCATCAATTTTTTTCTTTCCTCAAGTAATTTCTTCGACTCTTCTATCTCATGTTCACCAACTACACCGTAAGTATCTAGATAACTATTACAATCGCAAGGTTTAATGTTATCTCGCATCTTTGATCTAAAGTCACTAGGTACTGTGTATTTTTTTAACATATTCAGAATGCTGTCCTTGTGTCGATAAGTACATACTTCATAAGGTGACTCATAAATATCATATTCGGGAACATACTCGTCGCTTCTTCTTCGACTTGCCGGTGGTGTGTAATAAATAACACCGTCTATCACTCGAGCTTCACTATATTCCTCCTCTTCTTTCTTTTTTATGGTTGAATTATGCTTTAATTCAGTTTTCTTTTTACCAACTGATCCGCCAATTTGATACATCAGAATCTTTTTCTTGTTTCTATTTTCACGACAAACACAAGGCTTTCCACCTGGTCTTACAGGAATCATCTCGATTGGAGGATCAGGTTCAGTCAAATAGCCCAAAGTCTTTTTAACAGGTATTTCCTGTTCCGATTTCGTCCTCCAACCGCACGGACCTTTTTTCGAGATTTTCATTTCGCTAATAACTTTTTCAGAAGCTAAATCATTCTGCAAAGTGTCACCGTATTCATGTTGACAACACGATGGTGGTTCTTTTGGAAGAATAACTGGCTCCACGTTATTGAGATGGATATCAGGCGATAACATCATGCTTTTCAATTTTTTCATTTCTTGATCGTGTAAATATTCCGATGTAAAAGCCTCGCTAACGTCTTTCGTCAATGTTCTTTTTTTCTTTGACTTCTTCTCGCCAACTTTTGAAAGTTCCTGAGGATTCGATGATCTAATTTTTATATTTTCCTTTTTCAAATCTACTGTAGGATGATTTTTCGAAATTTTTCTAAGCATACTTTCGTTCGGATTTTTCTTATCTTCCTTTTTTGCTCCTTCCTTTAACTTTTCATCGTAAGAACTTCTTGGATTGGTTTTCAAGGATTTTTCGTATTTAGTCGTGGGATTATTTGGATTGGATTCTAATTTATTTTTAACTTTCTCGCGTTTCCTTTCATTGTTATTACTTCTCTCCTTACACCATTTTGAATTACCATTATTTTTAATAAATCTTTTTGCCATTTGCGGCAACCGTTTGTTCTTCTCTTTCATTTTCACAATTGATTTCGCATCTTGTGTACTTTTGTCAGGATTATTTGTTCTTTTAGTTTTCTCTTTTTCTCTCTTCGAAACGAAGTTCGATCTCTTTTGCGATTGCTTCTTCGACGTTTCGGTGACGTCAAATCGTTTTTTAGCACTTTCTTCGGGTTTCTTTTTACTTTTCGTTTCTTTCTTGATCTTATCCGAATGTATTTTCGCAGACGAAACTTTATGTTTATCCTTTAATATTTTCGATGAATTATCTTTTGATAATGTAAAAATATTAGCTTTTTTATTTTTTCTCCTCTTCAAAACTTCAAGAATCGGTTCAGATGGATCCGATCTTGGAATAGGAGTTGAAAGTTTCAAAGTTTGTTCATATTCCGCAATAGTTTCCTTGACCGATGGTGCAGTACGAAAAATATTCCATGAATCATCGTAACCATAATAATCTGGATCAGGTATAAATTTGGTAACTTTTTTCTCAACAATCTTTTTCTCGGCTGCTATGGTTTCTGGACTGGCATGGCAAAGTCTGTCACGTCTTAGGATCCTCTCCTTTTTCACTGGAACAGGTATTTCTTCTGCTTCTTCTTCCTCCTCTTCCTCTTCTTCTTCTTCTTCCTCCTCGTCTGTTGGCCTGGCTCTTCTTGGTTGTGGTATCCTCTCACCAAAAGGTCCTTTGCAAACAGCACGTCCTGGTTTCGTTCCACATGGTGGGCCCTAAAAAACAAAACAACACGATTCATAGATTCTACGCATTGAATTACATCAATACATCAACAATGATCAAAATTTTATTACATTCTGATTAGAAATTGAATAGTTTTTCCGATAAAAAAAATAATCTTCAATGTACCTTCAAAATCTGTTTTCGTTCTTTTTCTAGTTCCTCCAGTTCTTCGGGAGTTAAAATGTTAAGAGTACGCCATGGACCACCACAGATATTCATACCATGTTCATCACCGCAAGGTTGAAAATCAGCGATACTATACATTCTTTTTTCCTTCTTGGAGTAATAATCATCTTCAGTCTTTTTCTTTTCATTCTTTTTTCTTTCTAATCGAGCAACTTCCTTGAGAAAAGGATTCAATCTACAGGATTTATCACCTGGGTAGGCTTTACAAGAATAAGCTGCAGATGCCTTAGGTCTATATTTTTTTCCTAAACATAAACCTTCTTTCTTAGTCCATGGGATGTTATCGGTACTCAATCTTGGAGTTACACCCTGATTAAACATTTGCTGAACGGCACAAGAACATGGTGGAATATTTTTAAGTGGCAATGGTTCAGAGTTTAATGAATGTGGATCGACGATTTTTGAAGGAACATGAATAGTATCTTTCGCCATACCAGTTATGTAATATTTTTTCTCGCCTTTCTCAGTCGTTACACTATTTATAACAACATTCGTAGTGATCTTATCCTCGGAAGCAATGACATCGATCAAATTCACCATAGATTGATTAGGTGTAGGCGCTGGTGAATGAAGTGCCATTGATCCAACGATGTATCTGTCGTTAAAAATAGATCGTTATAAATTTCATCCTCTTTATGTTTTGTCTTTAAATATTTTTTAATATTAAATTATTAAGTAATTAATTATTAAAATAATTTAAAATTTTTAAGAGATGCAGAGATGCAGTTTAAAATAATTTAAAGTGTATGCACACACACACATACACACACACACATATATATATATATGTATATATACATTAAATTTTTAATTATAAAGATGCAGATTAAAATAATTAAAGTTTTTTTAAATCGAATCAAAAGAAATGTTTCATTTTAATCACTTTTGTTTTCGATTGTCTTCGGCTAAAGTATCAATGACCATGTAAGGTGTCTTCATGTCTTTACGTATGATATTAGTCTTTCTGGTTTGCCTGCAAGAACAACAACTATCACAAATCGGTCCTGGAAAGACGAGTCTCATCGTAGCCTCAACGTTTTTCAATATCTTGTTTGCTTCCTTCTCTACTTTTATAAATTCTTCGTCTGCATTATGTAGCCATTCTTGCCAATTCTTTGAAAGATTTTTTCGACCACTCGGATAAATCTTATTGGGTCCATCGCCAAGTTTTAACACTGTGAAGAATCTCTCGTCGCTATTCGTTGGCGTAATATTAGCCACTCCTGTCATCTCAAAAACAACAGGACACTGAGGTGGATCATCCGAGACACCACTGATAATAAAATGAGCGTCCTTTTCTCCTAGCCAAGATTTTTTATTTTCCCGAGGTGGATTAAATGTTCCTGGACAGAAAAAGAAAATGACAAAAAAAAAAGAGAGAGAGAGAAAGAGAGAAAGTGAGTGGAAAAAAAAGATAATTCTACAAATTTTTCGAAAGTAAAAATTTAATCAAACGTGTTCTAACGTTGTACCACAAATCTTGTATTGCACTGGATCAGTTTGGTTTTCGCTCAATCCAGAAAACGTAAAATCGAAAACTTGATTTTCCTCGGGCGATTTAGAGACATCGGATTTATCAACACTAAGGCGTTTTTTATTAGATTCTTGAATTTTCGTACCTTCATTAGATTTTGATACTCTTTCTGAGCGTTTCGATAGACCTAGGAATTTAATATTATTATACTTTAAACAATTACGATTGCATTGATATTTACTATCTCTTTTCTTCGTATCATCTTTGGTATTCTTGGACAGATCGTGTTTAACCATTTTATGATTTATTTCGACGTTTTGTAATTTTTCTTTGTAAGTAAATGTTGGACAATCTTTATCAGGTAAGATCACTTTCGGTATTAACATCGATTTACAATATTGTCGCCAATCGTGCAAACGATTAAAGTAAGTTACCCAATCTGGACGTGTAAAGAGTTCTTCTTTGTACGGCGAACTCGCTTTTTGTCTTGGTGGAGGCTTTATTGGAAGAGCTAGAAATTTAACAAAATTTATAAAAGAAAATGCTGAAAGGAAAAAAGAAAAAAGGAAGATAATAATATCGTTACGTTTCGGAGGGATTTTCGGCATAATAACAGAGGGCAATCTTTTATTTAATTCGATAATCGTCTCTGGTAATGTCAAGAAAGCAATGGCGGATAAAATGATTCTTTCGTTGCAGTCATAATCGTTTTCTGAAAATGAAAATTAAATTTTTAACAATCTACATTCAACTTTCGACAAAACTCTAAGAATTTTAAAGCACAGACAATGTGATATAGAAAACCAATAGTCACAAATCAATTGTCTAGAAAATATAGGATATTAATTATTTTTATTTGATAACTGTTCACTCTCTATCATACCAAACATCAAATGTATATTGGCCATTTCTGTTCATATAAAAAAATATTTCATTTTAGTACTTACAAGATACATTATTCCATGCCATTGTATTGTTTGAAAAAGAGATTTGTAAACAAAGTTCTTTACATTGTAAAATTGAATTAAGATAGAGTACGAGATTATACATCCTACAGAAAATCAAATTTTTTTTCAGAACATTTTTGCATTCTTGTTGTTAAATAAAAAAACAAATGGTTTCCGACATATGGTTTACTATTTCAAAGCATATACTTCTAATGTTTTTCTATTAGTCAACATATACATGTTCAATCGACATATATAGTTTATCGATTGAATTTAGATTTAGACTCTATATATAAATTTTATATTAATAGGAGAAATTGATGAACGAACTATAGCCTTCCTCTTCGAAATAATTTCCGGTAAGTAATCTGTAAGTTTCTCGTAGAAAATCAATCGCCTTAAAGTCACACAATCGTTGCATTTTTCTGATATTTTTTCCATCTATTTTAAAAAAGGTCGATAATACTCCTATAGCCGTAAGCGTTTTCTGAGTACGACCAGTTTCCATTTGTTTGTAATCAGCTATTATCACATCCTCTAATATCATTAGATTTTTCATCTGATAAAGTTACGAATCATCTTTCTAATTAGAGATTCATTTTATATTATATGTGCCATCTGTAATGAATATTGACGTTACCTGATCAATAGAGAAATCTTGATACCATCGTGGTCCAACAACACTTTTTATTTGTTTCAATTTAGATTCCACTAATAAATAAAATAAATAATATATTATAATATATATCTATTTTTCAAATATGAAATCAAAAATTAAATTCAATCGTTAGTTCCATACTTTTTTCTTTTCCAATACGAACATTCTTGGTTGTCTCTTCAATGTTCTTCTGTAATCTATCTTCCCATATGATATCTTTGGCTAACGCGACCTCGTCTTCTATATACCACTGGGTTGGTCCAATGATCGAAGAAATAGCAAGATTTTCAGAGTTCATTCGAGCGAACTGTAGATCTTTGCTTCTCAGCGTCGACCTTCTTGGTAACGTTTCCATGCGATTAACATGTTGTGTGCGTAATTTTATCGCTGGAGATTCTTGTAACAAACTTATTGCGGTCAAAGAAGACGTGTAAGGTGGTTTACGTTGATCATATTTAATCATAGAATCGATATCTTCCAAGGTACAACAAAAGTTGATAGGTTTCAAGATTTTCATATTTTCCATCGCAGCTCTTTAAAATTCAAAAATATCATTAATCAGGCGAAATAATATCTCTGTGAATGAGATCTGCATTTTAAATTTACTTTCTCCGGCGCATCAATAATCGAAAATTTGAATCCTTGGACTTTATAGACATTCGAGACATTTTGAAGTTTGTGTGACGATCCATTTTTGCAAAGAATTTTGAAAAGTTTTACTTGTTAATTTTGAAAATCCATTTTTGATGAAAGGAATTCCTTTTTTTTTTGTTTGGTTATATTTATCTTATACTGTAAAATTTAGACGTGTGTGGCAGTTGTTGTGCTGAGAATTGTGAAGTGTTTAGTCTGTCAGAGTTCAGATTATATTATTCCATTGTTTTACTCTAATCGAACATATTTATTTTCATTTATTAATATATATATATATATATATATATATATATGTGTGTGTATATATATATATATATATAATTTCCTATTACAATCATTGATAAATTATAAAGTGCCCTGTTTATTGATTATCGTAAATCATCGTTATTGATATTATTTTTCTTATCATTACTATAGAATTAGAAAAATATTCATGTGTGTGGAAGTAGAAAGAATGCTAGAAATATTATTTATTTATAGATAGAAACGTAATCGAGAAGAATAAGCGATATGAGCAAAATATGAACGAGGATATATGAAAGAGAGAAATAAATATACATGCACTTGAGGAGATTAGAAGCGTTCTAAAAAATATACTTGAGTAAAGAAAGTAATAATGAGCGAGCGAAAAAAAGAAATGATAACCAATATAAAGATTAGTTATAAATACGTAAAGTAGTGCGTAAAGTATGCATAAGTGTAGAGATAATAATAAATCAAAATAGAAAACAGAGCAGAATAGAAATTAGAGTAGATCAGAGTAGTTAAATTTTATCGAGTATCGCGTGTCAAGCGATTGTATAAACGAGAAATTTGTATATCTCAAGAAGCAATAGAGAAACTGTTTATATCTTTATTTTAACAAAAGCATTTATTGTTTTCCAAATACTCCGGCCTAAACTTATTACCTTACATTACAAAACAACGATAGTAACTTATAAAAATATTACGTTTTATTACTTTCTTTTTAATAATTTTACAATAGTTTACAAATTCATATCTACAAATGTTATTTACGATACAATGAAAATTATGGGGTAACGCTATTACGTGGTTCGCCGAAAGAATTCTCTACATATTTTGGTCTAGCGAGTAATTTAGTTCGGAGCGAACAAATAGCCTTCAAAGCAGATGGTCTTACTTTAAAAGGATCTCGTACATCTTTTGAAAAATCGTTCAAAGTAGTTAAATTTTTTGGTAGCGCTAATTCCATCACTCTTTTCGACACTATAAAAAATCAATTCTCTTATATCAACTAAGTGAATTAATTCGTTCGATTGAAAATATATAAAAGGAAACCTGTCGGAGGTGAAGTCCGTTTTTTCGTTTTTCTACACGTAACCGAATTCCATTCTTGTTTTGATGATTGTGTAATGATTTTGGGTTGAGATAATCGTTGAACTCGTTTCATATGTTTCATTACTTTTTTTATATTCTTATTGCGTTTCTTCTATCGTTTAAAAAACTATGAAACCGTCTCGTTTCATATTAATCACGAAATCACGTTTTAATGCTATCATGAATGAAATTGTAGTGAAGTATACTCTTTTCTTTTTATTTTAAAAGATTAATAAGATTAAAGCAAAAGCAATAAAATATTTTAATATTATTCGATATAAGATGAAAATTAGAAAAATTATTATTTGCTGTGATCGCAAATAACATTTAATAATATTAAAACAAAATTTTTCACTCATGACAGTTCTTAACAGATAATATAATTATGTTTAAAATTACTTTAGAAAACGAAGACTTGATTCTCTTCTTCTTTTTATTTTTTACTATTTTTTCAGCAGATGATTCTTTTTCCGAATATATATTTATCACTTTTCTAGGTAAGCACCAACATGATTTAAGAGATTTTCTTTGTTTCCACATTTGATAATTATTTTAATCTATCAGAATCAACGTAGGAAATCGTATTAAAGTAAATGATAGAATGACTTAATTGATTTTGAAGGCGATACCACATACGTGGTATCTAAATTCACAAATAAAAATTTTATAGACCATGTGTCATAACCATGAAGTATGTACTGCATTATGTGAATAAAGAGTGAATACTGTTAAAGAAGACGATATTAATTTGTTTCAATCAAATCTATCTCTCCATCTTCACTCTCAACATTCAAATTTAACCCTAACACAAACTCCAAAATTTACAAGTCTCGCAACCTACACTTCTAAACAAGAAAAAATTATTTTTGAATTTAACACGAGCCCATTAAAAAAACAAATAGGATTAGACATGAGTAGTGATCATTCCTCCCAAAAGATACCAAGATACGAAAAGTTAGCAAAACCGAAATTAAAAATCGATAGGATTAGCAACGTTAATCCTTACAAAGTATGTATACGTATTTTATATATGTATATACGTATGTATAACAAAAAAAAAAAAAAAAAAAGAAACCAATAGAAAGAGAAAAAATAAAAGTGATCATAAATAAGGTATATGATATTTCAGATAAAACCTTCAGCCTTGTCTTATCAGATAACGGATACATTGAACAAACTTGCTCAACCTAAACGAAAACCCGAAGTAAATATTTACGATTATCCTAGTTCTTCAACGAGAACGATTAACACCTCACCTCAAAGCACAGGTTTCCTTTTAAACTTTCATTTTGTTATTTCGAATGATATTTCGAATAATTCGTGAAAAATGCGAGATATATCATTTAAACAGATAAACTGGATTTTCATTCCTTTTTCTTCTCTTAGAAAAATCGATGAAAAGGAAGTTGATAAACAGTAGCGAAGAATCAAGAAATATCGAGAATCTTGGAAAGAAAAAAAATCTTTTAGATTCTTATGCTCGTATAACTGCAACGAGAAACAGACGGTGTCCAAAACGTTTGAGAGATTTAGCTAAACCCAAGAGGAATTCCATCGGTAACGAGAATGCTTATGGAAATTTTGATAAAAACTATTACAACACAGTAAAAGTCTTCGCTCCAAAAATGAATACAACTTTTGGGAGTCAACAAAAGAGATAGCAAAATTTTTCGAAATTTGTTTCTTTTCTTCTTCTTTTCCGAAAATGTTAATACATATTTTCAAAGATTTCTAAAGATCTGTCATATGTATGAAACAAAAACAATAAGCATCAAATAAATTTTTCACTGATTTAACAAATTTACTTACTGTTCCTAAAATACATACATTATTGAACAATTCTATAACTTTCTATATATATATATATATATATATATATATATATATATATATATATACGTATTAAAAAGTATACATATTTAAACTGAAGTGGAATATCGACCTTTTTATCTGAAGTATAAAGTATAAAGTATAAAATATAAAGAAATCTTTCTTTATATTTATGATCCGTTCTATAAACGACATAAATTTGATTGTGTGACACCCACACATATGTACCGATTGATTATACATGTATCTACGTAATTCTAACAAGTCCTTCATTTAAAAAATTAATATTTAATTAATTTCATTGTTACTGATCGAGTTAACTCGTAGATTGAACAATCGACTACTATGAAATTATGACATAATAGAAAAAATTCATGTTTTTAACCATGTCTTTGAGAAAACAACCTACAAAATTTTTATCAACAAAATTCTACATTTGATAAGAACGAAAAAAAATCGAAAAAAAATCATGTCGTATATAAACTATAATTTTATAATTCAACCGCCGAAACACATCATCAGGATGAAACTAATAACCTAACTTTTACCATCAATATTGCACGGTGATTAGTTTTTGAAAGAATTAAAATTAATCATCGTGATGTCTTCGAGAGTACCAACCAGACCAATGGTATCAGATACGCGTGATGCTGACCCTAAAAGTGCAAGAAATCCTAGGAAAGACCAGGTTACCCTTGAAAGGGTCCCAGTTACCTCTAGAAGGGACCCAGTTCCCTCTAGAAGAGACCCAGTTCCCTCTAGAAGGGATCCAGCTCCCTCTACAAGGGACCCAGCTCCTTCTAGAAGGGATCAAGTTACCTCTAAAAGGGATTCCCGTGGTGTTAGACATGCTGGCACTTCTAAGAATGATAAAGTAGCGAAACTGAAGCCACCTCCTCCGAAGTGAGTCGACAAATAAATTCTACTTGCAAATAAAAATATGCTAATATATAAATATTTTCTTATATATATTTAATTTTATTTATTATCTTCAATATTAATGCATAGTCGTAGAGAATAATGAACGGTATTAGTTTTAGATACATCTTAAGTACATATGTTTTACTCAATACATCATATTGAAACATAACGAACAGGGATAATATGTATCAATAAAATTTTCGCAGATTGTTGCAACTTCTTTAATAGATATCATTTTTTGTTATCGTTTTATAGAAAAGTTTTAATAATTTTTTTGTTATCTCACAAAATTGCTTGATTGTCCTCACTTTTCCTAATATCTTTTACTTTCTTTTTATTTTGAGGCATGCTTTCTTTTATCAAGAAATCAAAAATTTTAATATTATTATGTACATCAAATGTATACGTATAGAATATATTCCTACGGTTTACAGATACTCACAATCAATAAGATAAATTTATAAAATATGATAAGAAAATTCGAGTTAATCTTTGTGTGTTATTATTTTACTATGTTTTATAAGAAATTTTTAATGAAACCAATTAACATTAATATCTACAAGCAATATTTCACCGTAACATTTATCGTAAGCAAATAATGTCAAAATTATCTTCGATGTATAACGTATACAATTCAACGTAGTAAATTTAATTGTAACGATTTTAGAAAAAAACGACGTAAGAAACCTGTAAAAACATTTTTAAAGACACCAGCTGATTGGGCTAAATTCTATGCATGGGCACAAATAAGAGCACAACCACGAAAATATCCAGAACCAGAACCGATCGTAAGTGGTATCTTCGCAATAATATTTTACGAATAATTATGTATATTTTCTCTCTTTCTCTTTCCGTCTATTTCACTTTTTTTCTATTTTTCTTTTTCTTTCTTTATGTCTCTGTCTGTCTGTCTTTCTTTTTCTCTCTTCACTTGTGTCTCCTTCTTTCTTTCTCTCTCTTCTTCCTCGTCAGATTCGGCCATCAAAACCATTGCGTATGTTGAGAAGGAGGATCATACTATTGAGCAAGACCCCAAAACGTGGTGATCCGAGTAAACATTGTAAGCCAGTCGAAACGGAAGTTTCAAGAGCAGCTTTGAATGCAGTAATAACGAAACGACTTTTGAAATTGTCTTTACCAAAGCTACGTATATGCGATTATGGCCGTGAATTGCCTATTGTAATATGCAAAGCCACTCTGCGATATGTTCCAAGTAAGAGGATAAAAGATCTAAGTCAAAAGAAAATTTTGGAACCCGAGGAGTGCAAGCCTGTGGATATACCAAGTGATACAAAAAATAAACGTCTGGCAAGAAAAAGATTATTAAAGCTTGAGAAAAAATTGGATGAGTGCCCGGAAGGTTTAACTGATGAGGAGAAACAGGAATTGTTTACAGATGCTGGAATTAAAAGAAGTGCATTAGAGTACAAGGTATTTTTTATTTGTAATTTACTAATTAATTTCTATAACAAAATTTTTATTGATGACCATCTGTGATTTATTTGAAAATTCATTTCCATTCTCTCTCTTCGTAATTTATAAAGGATTTTATAAAATCATGCTATTTTTTAAGACTAATGTCATTGTCCATTGCCATGTGAGATCGAGATTGTAAGTGAATCTTCTTTTCTATATAATAAAAACAAAGTGAAAATTGAAAAAGGAAAAGAATTTAAAAAAAATAATAATAATATCTAATGCGAAATTGAAATATACATGTTTTCTAATTTTCTAAATTCACCAGATCACACCATGGCTAGAGATTATGGCTTTGCCAGGGTACACACTATTAAAATTTAGAGACGACGAAGATGCTGAGAAATGGAAGAAAATGTTTTTAGACAATTACGAGATAAGAGGCAAGCAGGCTATCGAGGAACAAAGAAAAAGGATAGAAGAAAAGAAAAAGAAAAAGAAAAAGAAGAAAAAGAAGAAAGTAGATGAAGAAAAGGAGGAGGACGAAGAAAAAGAGAAAAAAGAGGAAGATGAAGGAGACGAGACAAAAACGGACGACGAGAAAAAAGATAAGAAAACTAAAGAGGAGAAAAAAGAAAAAGAGGCTGAGGAAGAAAGAAAACGATTGAAACACGAATGGAGATACGCCCCGTTACCTTATAAAACATACGAGGATGCATTCTTTATTAAAAAAGCTGCCTTGAAGGGCAAAGGTATCATAAAGCATAAAATCTGGCAAAATTAAATTTTTATTGATTTATTCCATTGACAAATTTACATTATTTATATATTCTTTAATCGTAGCTTCGCCACGAACGAAAGAACTGGCCAAGCCAACGGAACGTAAGGATTTATCGACGAAGAAGAATCCATACGCGGTGAAAAAGAGTGCATTGAGTGCAACGAGTAGCGGCAGAACCGACGAATTAGCAAAACCGAAGCAACCTCGAGATCCTATCGAAAAGCCTCCCCCTCGTAAGAGGAATGAATATGGTCAAATAATTTATGTAAAACCGGTAAATTAATCATTATTCTGGACAAACTAATAATATATGTTAACGGTAATATATTTTTAATAATATATCGATTTTTTTATAGGTATATGGAAAGGTTTTACCAAAAACGAAACCGTATAAAATGGGAGAATGTCCGAAGAAAGAGGATAAGAAAGAGAAGAAGAAAAAGAAGAAAAGACCTATCGATCCAATTGCCTATGAGCCAACAATTGATCCCGTTATTTACCCAGATCTGGCGAAGAAACAAATGAGAGAGAGAAAGAGATTTGAGAAAAAGAAAGGAAAAACTGATAAAAACAAAACTGTTAAAAAATCTGAAAGAACTGAACCCGGAGAAAGTGAACCTGTAGAAACTGAACCTGAGGAAACTGCAGCTGAAGAAACTGCACCTGAAGAAACTGAACCTGCAGAAACTGAACCTGAAGAATAAATATTTTCTCAAATGATCAATGAACTTTTTCGTTCAGACGAATAGATATCATTCACGCAAACAAGTAATTATCGTCTAATAAGATTTTATCGACTCACATAAATCATTGAATATATAGGAAAATTTTATTTGATAATTCAATATATCTATTCTATGTATCATTCTAATGATCCATATTCTCACATTGCATAATAAGATCATATTGCTTTCCTATAAACTCTACAAATATGCTAATAATATTCGATAATTTTAACTATCTATCATTTCTTAATAACATTACGTAATATTTACCAAATACATATATGCATGCTTTTATAAAATATACGTTTCTTTAATATGCGAATACATATACGACATATTAAAAAGTTCTCTATGATATTATATTAGTTTCCTTATCTTCCTAGAACTCTGAGAAGATTCGATGTTGCGGTTTAATTTTATCTACTAGAATACATAAACAAAGAAAAAGAAAGAAATATTGAAATATTCAATATAGTCATAAACAAGATTCGATAAAAATGACCTATATATAGTTCCATCATGGATAAATCATCTTAGCATCTTATGCAACTATCAAATATTAAAAAAGATGAAAAAATATTAGATATTAAAAGAACAATAACAAAAAATTTAATAATGTCATTGAGTAAACTTTATTATCTTACTTTTTATCAATTAAAATATACTATATGAACATTCATAAATTTACTAGTCTCTTCTATTCTGCAATAAAAAAATAAATGTCTATCGATAAATATAACGATATAAAAAATAATAGACGATTTTATTATCATTATTGCAAATGGTCGAGACAAAACAAATTTAATCGTAGACAGAAGTGAAAATTCGTAACAAAATTCCCATTTTTATCCGTCTTAAGTATTGCTACATAGCGAATATATACCACAGATAAAATAAATATTATCTATTATCTATTTTAAAATAAGGAAAAAAAAGAGAGAGAGAGAAGTTCTGATACCACTTTCCGAGAGAATATGTTTGAGCGTCACGTTGAAATAAATTGAACACGTGATGTCATTAAAATTATATCTCAACAAATTCTTCTCACGTAACAATCAAGCTAATGCAATTTTCAAAAGACATGTACCGCATGCGCGAAATAAAATTTTTTTTAGAATACCATTGAATCTTTGCAGCAAGGCAGGATCTCATCCCTTTGAAGGTAAAGTTATTTATCGTAAAATGATGAAGATTTCCTCAGGAGACGCATAATTCTTCATCGTACTAAAGGATAACACGTATTGAAAAGACAATGAATTGTTATTATTATATTTAATAAGATAACAAAAATTCTTCAAATATGCACTGTTACTTCAAAAGTACCGGTGCGTAAGCATGAGTGAATTCACTATATTACCATTATTCTTGGTAACATAATCATTATTCCCCACCAGTCTGTCTTTTTCCTCCTGGATGAAGAGTATAAATTGCTTTACACTGCCCTTGAGCGTTTCAATATTTCCTCGAGCGCATTCGACGTGAGCGACGAAGTTTTTTCAATATCCAGATACAACGTCTCAAAATAACGACTAGTACTGT
>NC_057686.1:6967962-6969585 GCF_014466175.1 Vespula pensylvanica
TCAACATGGATCCTGTTGTGTCTGTTGGACAACCCAACAGTTCTGCCTGTTTTTTGGCTAAATGTTTCTGCTGTGTTGGTAGTGGTTCTAACGATATATGAGAACCACTCATCGCGATTCCTCTATGGAAGAGACCTTTTGACATTGGCGATAACATGTGTAATAACACGGCGATGCTTCCAACACTGTAACCACCAATAGTAACTGAGTTGGGGTCTCCTCCGAATGCTGCGATGTTTCTCTGAATCCAACGAAGAGCTACGACTTGATCTTTCAAACCTAAATTTCCTGGTGCAAGCGAATCTCCTGTGCTTATGAAACCTAACGGAGAACAGAATGCGTACATTATCATTCATCATATCAACGATCATCTGTTTACTTAAAAATTACAAAATTTCTACCTAAAGTTCCAAGCCGATAGTTCAATGTCACCAAGACGATATCCTTATCCATGATATATTCAGGTCCGAAAAATCGATATTGACCAGAAAAGATGTAGAAGCCACCAGGATGGAGGAAGACCAGAACTGGACGACCTTTGAAATTTCCACCTTTTGCATTTTTCGATGGCAGCTATATAGAAATTATATTAATATGGTTTAAAGAAGATGTATCTAACTACGTATATTTGTAGGTATAAGATTCGTCAAAGAAACTCTGGATCGTAACAAACGAAATTGAATATTTTTTTCGATTACCTTGGTTGTGTAGACATTCAAACGTAAACAATCTTCGGATATAGGTGTCTCACTTAAAGTACTACATGCTGGACCCTCCTCAGTAGCATCGTAGGTTTCATTCCAATCTTTTGCTGGTACGGCAATCTGGGAACAAAACAAGGAAGCGAATCTGTACTAATAATTCAAGATTTTTTTTAGTTTTATCAAGTGTTATATATAATAGATACGGGGCATATTTATTGTTGTCATGTAATCACGACGCATAATGAATTCCATTAAACGATGCGGATGGTGTACACATGTTATTGACTTCATCTGGTGATTCACTATGAACTTAAATGTAATAAGCGATGAGTCAAACTGTTTCTCACTTAGAATAAACGTTCCAGTTTGCTTAAGCGGAAGAAGTCGTTAAATATGTTCTTGAAGTATAATGATAACTCTCGTTAAATAATGTTTAATGAGTTATAGTTTGAAACATATACGTTCAATTGACTATTAAAAATATAATCATTAGAAAATAGAGATTAGTATACAGAGATTAGTAAATTAATGCTTACGAAGCAATTAAATGGATGAAGAAAATCTGTGATAAAATCAATGATTATTTTCATTGCGAAAGAAAAAGACAATATAATTCTCACCTGAAATCGTTGTTGTCCGACTGGAGGTTCGGCATACCTCACACTTCGAAACGAATAGATTTTCCTACCCAATCTCGATGTTAAGATCGATCCACGAATCTTTCCAACAGGTGCTTCTACTATCGGATTTTCTGGCGTCGAATCATCCGCTATTGTAAAAACGAAAAACGCGCTCAAAGCGATGAATCCTATCGTTCTCAACATTTTTGTTGAAGAACTCTTTTTAATCTTTTTTGTTTTTAAATAACAGTACTAGTCGTTATTTTGAGACGTTGTATCTGGATATTGAAAAAACTTCG
>NC_057686.1:6969685-6973363 GCF_014466175.1 Vespula pensylvanica
ACAGTACTAGTCGTTATTTTGAGACGTTGTATCTGGATATTGAAAAAACTTCGTTGCACATATCAAATGCGCTCAAGGAAATATTGAGAAGCTCAAAGATTATGTAAAGCCATATATACTCTTCATCCAAGAGGAAAAAGACAGACTGGTGGGGAATAATGATTATGTTACTAAGAATAGTAGTAATATAATGAATTTACTCACGTCTTCGTAAGGTCAATGGTATTTTTGAAACAGAGAAAACATATTTAAAGAATTCTTTTTGTTTTATTAAATATAATAATAACTTATCTTCTTTCCGATCGTTTACATTTATACATCCTTTAATGCAATGAAAATTTATGGATTTGTTAAAGCAAAGTCCTTCATGATTTTCTAACTAATAATATTACCTTAAAAAGGATACGATGTAGAGATCCTATCTTATATCAAAGGTTCAATGGTATTTAATATAAAAGAAAAAACTTATTTTCTACTATTTAAATAACTTCAGGTTGATTATATGCGAGAAGAATTTGATAAGATAAAATTTTATTAACGTCATATGTTTAATTTATTGCAAGATGACGTTCAAACAAATTTTATTCTAAAGACATGTGTGAATTTTTCTTTTCTTTCCTCATTCTAAAATGGATAATAGATAATATTTATTTTATCTGTGATATACATCTAATATAGCAATACTTAAGACAGCTAATTTATGGAAATTCCATTACGGGAATTCCATTACGTTCATATTTACGATGAAATTTTGTATATCTTTTTATCTTAAAAATTGACTAGTTTGCAATAAATGAAGATAAATTCATTTATTTTCCTCATTGTTACGTTTATGGTTCTGTATGACCTTTCGCATCTTGAAAATATTTTGAGTCATAATTAATATAAAATAAGATCATTATGATGTTTTTAATGTAATTGTACAAGGTCACATGCTAAGATGATTTATCTATTTGTGATATAATATATCGATACCATTTTTATCAAATCTTTTTATGACTGTATTGAATATTTCAATAACTCTTTCTTTTTCTTTATTTATGCATTTCAGTAGATAAAATTAAACCAGAACAGTTCTAGAGAGATAAGGAAAATAATATAATTTTATAGAGGACTTTTTAATAAACCGCATATGTAATCGTATATTAAGGAAACGTATATTTTATAAAAGTATGCATATATGTATTCGGTAAATATTACGTAATTTTATTAAGAAATGATAGTTAGTTAAAATTATCGAATATGATTAGTATATTTGTAAAGTTTATAAGAAAGTAATATGATCTTATTACATAATGTGAGAATATGGATCATTAGAATGATTTATAGATTATATATATTGAATTATCAAATAACATTTTCCGATTCTATGATCTATGCGACTCGATAAAATCTTATTAGATGATAATTACTTACTCGCGATGTTTGTATGAAGTTAGTCAAAAAAGGAGATCAGAATCCTGCTTTGAACAAGAAATTGTAAAAGATCTCAGAATAAATTATTAGATTGCAATTAACTAATACTAAAATATAAACAAATTCTTATCCATATATCATTAATAAGGCAAAATAAGCTTCCTTCATATAATTGTGTTAATGTTCTTTATTTAGCTTTTTTATTTTTATTATTCTTTTATACATATGTCGTTTTTATATAATATGATGCACATTTAAAGATGAAAGATATATTGCTTCTTAATATGTGTAGCATCTTAATATATGTATATTTTATTTCTCTCTACTTTAGAAAAGATATATATATATATATATATATACATATGTGAAATGCAATTCGTTATTTACATTATGGCATTATTATCAAGATTTTATATTTTTTTGATAATCAATGGAGTGAGACGGTGGTGGCAAAGGGAACAGTCGTTCCCATAAAGCCATTCTTTCGGGAAAGATACCCTGCTTCATGGTAGGATGTAAATCGATGTTTAAATATTTATCGTTTTCCTTTGTGAATCTCTCCCACTTAATGTTGCTAAACATCTCATCATTGTTTGGAATGGGTTCACCGGTTTGTACGAAATTTGCCCACATTGCAGTGTAACGTTCGACCATTTGAATTTCCGGGTCGGATGCGTTGAAATAAGGAAAAGCGGCACTCATATAAAATAGATATTGCAGATCATCGTGGTGTACAGGTGTTCCTAAAAAGACAATAATATTAATGATATAATTAAATTAGGTGTAGGTATATATAGGAATAGGTTTATCACAAGGAAAAATTTCGAGCTCAGAAATTTTGATTTCTATAGAATATTTTCTCTGAGTTATTATCTATGTTATTACAATTACAAATACTTTACTAATATTTCTTTTTTTTTTATAATCTGACAAAATTTCAAATATAATGTAACTTTTTTAGAGAAGAAATATTTCTCTATCTTTTTTATTAGTTATGTCGAAAGAATGAAAACTTCGGAAAATTTAAAAAGACAATTTCATCCCTTTTAAAGTAAATTTTTGCGGAAAAAGATTGTTTCTTATATGTTTTACTATATATTTATGAAGTTTTATAAAAATCAAGATTTCTGGATTAGAAATATTTAATTAGGAAATTTTTTTACCGTATGGAGTAGTTTCGTTCCATACAGAGAAACTGAAACGTCCGTCATACGAAAATCTGTAGAAATAGACTGGAAGTTTACTATTATCAGCAATCAGCTGAGCGGCACGACGTACTGGGAATACGATAATGCTATCGCTGTAAATCTGAATAAAAAACAGTTTTGATAATTCTGAGCAAATTGAAAACGAACGAGGAAAAGAATTTTTATGATTTACTTACTTGACCTATTCCATCGTATGATTCTCGACTGATCGGTTGATTTCCGAAATAGAATTGATGCAATTCTTGACTGATATGTTTCGAACGAGGTGTATCTCTTTCGTACATAAAACTGATGGGCGCAAAAGTATCCCATTTTGTATTTAGATCATCGAATATCGAAGTATTTCCTGCTTTGACTAATCGTTCGATAGCTAAAACAAACGATGACGATTGCCTCAGATCCAAAATTTATTTTTCTGTATGCTTTAATTTTTATAATTCAACGCATGATTTATCTTTTTTTTAATTTCAATGCAAAAATTATAGCAGATATTAAGTAAGTATTAAAGCGAAAATAATAAACAATATATCATTATATATTAGCATAATTTCTTTTTTTACGAGTTTTAACGAGAAACTGTATTGTTTTATAATTAATATTAAATTATTAATATCATTAATTATAATTAAATTATAATTTTGCGATCATATGTATTTGAAAATTATTCTAGAAATCTAATATATAGAAGTTATTTACCGGTGACCAGTCCACCAAATTCGTCTTTGGTAGTACCAATAATGAGAGGAACTTCGTGGATCTTGCCTTCTCTAATCAAATCGATAGGTTGAGCAGTTAAAAATCTTTCAACACCCTGTATTTCTGGCTCCACGACTACTGACCATATCGACATCGGATTCCAATACCATTCCTAAACAAATAATTTAATTAATTGGTCTAATTTTTAATAATAATTTTAATAAATTTTTAATAATAAGTAAGACTCACGAAAAATTGTGGCATAGTTTCAGTAAATTGTTCGATGGGTTTCGATTTCAGACAAATCAACATGGATCCTGTTGTGTCTGTTGGACAACCCAACAGTTCTGCCTGTTTT
>NC_057686.1:6973463-7040419 GCF_014466175.1 Vespula pensylvanica
AAAACAGGCAGAACTGTTGGGTTGTCCAACAGACACAACAGGATCCATGTTGATCTGTCTGAAATCGAAACCAGTCGAAAGTTTCACTGAAACCATGTCACGATTTTTCGTAAGTCTTATTTATCCTAAAAATGTAACCTACTTAAAAATTAATCTACAGAGAAAATTATTTGTTTAGGAGTGGTATGGCGATCCAATTTTGGTATGGTCAGCTGTCGTGGAACCAGAAGTACAGGGTGTTGAAAGATTCTTAACTGCTCAACCTATCGATTTGATCAGAGAAGGGAAAATCCACGAAGTTCCTCTCATCATTGGTATCACCGAGGGCGAATTTGGTGGAGTTGTTACCGGTAAGTGACTTCTATAAGTTAGATTTTTAAAATAATCCTCAAAAGCATGTGATTACAGAATTACAACTTTTTCGTTAAAATTCCTAATAGAAATTATGATAAGGTAATTTTGTTTTATTATTTTCATTTTAATATTTACTTACTATAATTTCTTCCTTGAAATTTAAAGAAATATAAATGATGTGTTCAAAAATTTAAATTAAAAAATTTAGGAAAGCGAATTTTAGAACTGTCTCTTCACCTATTTCAGGCATCGAGAGATTAGTCAAAGAAGGAAATACTTCCATATTCGATACTCTAAATACAAGATGGAATACTATTGCGCCCATGAGTTTTATGTACGAAAGAGATACACCTCGTTCGAAACATATTAGTCAAGAATTGCATCAATTCTATTTCGGAAATCAACCGATCAATCGAGAATCATACGATGGAATATCTCAAGTGAGTGAATTATCAGAATTCATTTTCTTTTTTGCTTCCAACGATATCAATTTCCTATGAATTAACATAACTTCTTTTTAATTAGATCTACGCTGATAGCGTTATTATATTCCCAGTACATCGTGCCGCTCAACTGATTGCTAATAGTAGCAAACTTCCAGTTTATTTCTACAAATTTTCATATAAAGGACATTTTAGTTTCGCCACGTGGAACGATACCACTCCATATGGTAAAAAAATTTCCTGATAAACGGAAACATTCCTAATTCAGAAATTTTAACTTTTATAAAATTTTGTAAATGTGCATAACATATTTAATTATGTAAGAAATAATTTTCTTCCGCGGGAATTCACATATTTTTATATTTTCAAAATTTTTCGTTGTTTCTTGTTTTCGTTGTTTATGACTAGTAAAAGAGATAAAGAAAAGTATTTTCTATAAAAGTTACAATATATTTGAAAATTTATCGGGTTACAGGAAAAAGTAATATTAGTAAAGTACTTGCAATTGTAATAGCATAGATAGTTAGAGAAAAAATTTTATAAAAGTCAAGATTACTGAGTTCGGAACTTTTCTTTGAATGAAACCTAGTCCTATATATATATATATATATATATATATATATATATATATATATATATATATAAAATTTGATCACATCACTAACATTATTGGATTTTATTGCCTTTCTAGGACCACCTGTACATCACGATGATTTGCAATATCTATTTTATATGAGTGCCATTTTCCCTTACTTCAATTCATCCGACCCAGAAATTCAAATGGTCGAACGTTACACTGCAATGTGGGCAAATTTCGTACATACCGGTGAACCCATTCCGAACAATGACGAGATGTTTAACAATGTTAAATGGGAGAGATTCACAAAGGAAAACGATAAATATTTAAACATCGATTTACATCCTACTATGAAGCAGGGTATCTTTCCCGAAAGAATGGCTTTATGGGAACGACTGTTCCCTTTGCCACCACCGTCTCACTCCATTGATTATCAAAAAAGTATAAAATCTTGATAATAATGCCATAATGCAAATAACGAATTGCACTTCACATATGTATATATATCGTTTCTAAAGTAGAGAGGAATAAAACTCTACTGTTTTAAACAATGAATTCTACTACATTGAAAGCAATATTTTTTTTATCTTTAAATGTGCATCATGATGTATAACATGATATATAAGTTACAGAAAATATTCGTTCATTATTATCGATACAATATTCATCGACCTTAGTGCAAAGTTTTCTCATCCCCATTCGTTTGCTCTAGCTACTTTTATACTCTCCTCCCACTACCGGAGAGAATTTATCTTCTCTCTCTATTTCGCTGTGCTCAATTAATTAAGAATAGATTTATAGGTCTTCTAGGAGAAAGCGTGAAATCAATCATCGCGAGCTAGATATCTTCTGATAAATAAAACAATATCACACAGAGACAACAATTAGGCATAACCGATTTGATTATAATTACATTCCTTAATCTAATTCTTTTCTACAATACAGCTACGTGAAGAAAGATTAATATCAACTAATCATACTTTATCAACGTTATTAATTCAGAAAAAAGACGAGTCCGAAAAAGACGAATTATTTAGTAAGAAACTAATTCGTTATATGTTTTTCGTTCTATTAGTTTCAAAAGAGAAAAAGTGGGATCACGTAAGACTCATTAAAAGTATACAGTCAAAGTACTCGTAATCTTGCAATCTACAAGTATTAGTTTCTTTTGAAACTTACCTTGACAGCATTTTCCCTTGTCGTAATACCTTCCTCCCATGAAATTAAATGAAGTGAAATCACCTGTTAATATATTCTTCACATATACATATTACATATATATTAACTATACATTAAGAAAAATAATGATCGAAAGAGTTATATTCTAGAAGGTCGTATATTAAAAATATCTCTCAAAGTGTATTTATTATATTGATTTCATTTTCATTACGTTTGTTATTATTAGAAAAGAAACGAACGCGTGTTTTCGATTGTTCATTTCCTTGACATTTACCAAAGTTATCCATTTCCACAGCATTTTGTACTATTTGCGATGTTAAACCAGATATGCGTAAATCTTTCAACTTCATTGCACCTTCCAAATAAGCAATCTTATGATTCAAAGTGCATATTAGATTATCTTTCTCACGTAATTCTTGCTTCAATTGAATACAAATTTGATGCGGTACGTCTTCATCTTCCTGATCTACTTCGATTTTTATTTCTTCTGTTATATTATTCCTTTGTCCTTTACATAAAAAAAAAATAGTATTGTCAATATCAAATATCAAATATCAAAAAAATGTAAAATATCATTTAGAAGAGAAAAAAAAATTATTTAATTATTATTTGCAATTAGATACTTACTGTAAGTTAAGAAGAAATTCCAAAAGCAGAACCAACTGAACAACCATTTTGCAGCATACATTATCGCTCCTTTTATACAATTTATCTTTAACTGACGAGAAACAGAAAATTCTTTAATACTCACATTCTTAGATGCCAATATTTCAATAGAATCCTTATTTTCAATGATTTGATTCAGATTTTCCAATGATTTGATGTTATCATTGTTACCTATTAAAATATGGCTAATCAGTATTTTTGGCTAAGAACAACGATAAGTCGGTTCATATTTTATACCTAGCTCATCATTTCGCATTTCACTTAACAACAAAACATCTTGATGATTGATTCTTTCGACTTTATTTTTGATCTCAAAAAGGAGCTTCTCTATTGATCCTTGGTGACAATTAGCGAGTAGACTTATAATGTCTTTGCTCAATTTCATGTCAATCTTCGTTAATACTTTACGATTTAATGTGTTCCAATTGTCTTTCTTCAAGAAAAAATTATTTGCCGGTATGTAATTATGGAGATCAACGTAACGGGGATAATAATACTTGAGAATTTCAGCTAACAAGACTGATCGGCAAAAATAAAGACAGTGTATTAATGACGATCATATTATAAATAATATATATATATATATAATTTATATATTAAACGACACGTTCATATATTTAATATATCTAAATTTTCATACCACCATCTGAAAAATCTCTATATAGCGACAGAGGAGATATATTCTTCTTAGGTTTTGAAAAAGGAATACTTTCGATCCAGACACATAATTCTTTCAAAATATCGCTTTGATCTTTTTTATATTCGCATTGATCTGCTGTGTCATTCATTCTTATGCTTTTTAATAACTTCCATTTACTAATAATGGAGTTTACTTAACTATGTATGATCTTGGGTAATTAATTTTTAAAAGTATATCGTACAGAATCAACACACATCTTCGTATTTTTTATAATCTTTCCGATAAATTTTGTCTCATTATCATAACGACAAGCTTAATTAATTATCTCAACAGACAATTTTTATGTCTCAATGCATATTAACATCATTGACCGATGTGAAATCTGTATTAATTGCTAGATATATCGAATATCGCATCTTTCTTTTATTTGAATAAATGAATTTAATAAAAACAGAATTTAACGAAATAATAATTAGAATTTTAATATTTTAATTAGCATCAATTCTTTGTTTTTCTAATATAACGCGCTAAAGTCTAAATGCGGATTACTAATAATTCAAATTTTACATATAAAATCCATTTAAATAGACATTTATCCATTGATAAACGTTTGATCGACAAATTTTCTTCTCTATATATATTCAACGTGTATTTCGTTTATTTTTTGATCATTATTAGAAGATACAAATATATTTGAACATATTTTAATTAAAAGATTATTACTATAAGATTAAAATATCATGTGAAATCATATCTCAATTTGGACATTGTGGTTTTATTATTATTTATTATAACATCTTTAAAGTAATTATGTAATCTGTTTAATCAAATCTAACAATAATAGAATTACATAATTAACTGTTACCATACATTTTTAATTAGCTGTTAACTGTAGAATTACGTATCTTAATTTTATATCTTATATTTTTGGATCGGTTGGTTGCAATTTAACAATTCTTTCACTGATCTCCCAAAATTTTTTTCCCAATACAGAGTCTTTGACCTTTCTCGTTAAGCTTGCTTTCTACAAAAAGATACAAAGATAATTTAGAGCATATAATAAATTAGAAATGAAACTTCTTTAATGTCACTTGAAATGTAGAATTTTAAGAGCGTGATATTATTTTTCTTTATTATTTTATACGCAAACGGAAATAATCCATAAAGTCTCATAAAATATTTCTAGAAAATGTCATTTGAATAATAGATGGTATATTACAACAGAAGAAAAAAATTAGAACATGAAATCATGCTGGATCGTATGAACTACGCTGTCTCTATTCCCTTTTCAAAGACTTACATTTTTCTTAACGTTTTCATTGTTATATTTCTCCTATTTTCATCTCGGTTCTGAAAGATCACTCCTAACGCGACTGAGGAAAATTCGCTTCAAAAATACAGAGGAAAGAAAATATCTAATAATAACGTTAAAACGAACATATATGTACATAAAAAAAAATAATATATAATTGAATCATGAGATCATTTCTAGAAAATAATACCTTTGTTATTCCTTTTTTCCGAGAACTTAGAAGAGAAGAAATCTAATGATAATAATAATACTAAAACAATCTAATGCATATCAATCTATACATAAAAAGGAATAGATAATTTTTTTGTTTTGAAAAGAGAGGAAAAAACATCTTCATCTTTTTGTTCGAAAATAAAAATATTAATTCCACGATTTGAAGACGTAATGAATCACACATTTATATTCTTTTTCTTTTTCTAATCGAAAAATGAATGAAATCTAAGCTTCGAAAGTCTACATAATTATTTTAAATAATTTCATCAATTGATCTAATTAATTAATAATAACATAATTAATAACAGTGACGTACCGCACAATTTTTAAAATATTTTCCAGATACTTTGACCTCTTCGGATACAGCAAGATAAATAGTCGTTTGAGCTCCTTCCTCGACCGTTATAAAAAATGGTTTCAGTACGAATTTCAAAAGCCAATATAATATAATTGGAAACTCTCTAAAAAGATTACTTTCAATAACACCAGGGTGAAGACAATTTACAACAATACCAGTACCCTCCAAACGACGTGCCAATTCCAATGTAAACACTACGTTTGCACGTTTGGAGACAAGATAGAGATAACATGGCAAAATCGCATTAGTTGGATTAGGATTGTTCAAATTTATTGAAGCAAATTTATATCCAAACGACGAAACTACGATTATCCTACTCGGTTTTGATTTTTTCAACAAATCTGAAAAAGTAATGGATGTTAATTAAATCATTGAAAATAAATAATCACGTCCGTTGTTGACATAGTGTTTACAAAAACATGATTTCATAAGTATCGATTGTATATCTCTCAGTTTTTTTTCATGTCTCTTGACCATTTGTTTTTTTTTTTTTTTTTTTTTTTTTTTTTTTTTTTTTTTTAATGACATTAACAGGAGCAGTTCTAAAAATACAATTCTTTTTTGTAATAAAACTTTATTGTAGGATTATTTATCAATACTCTTGAATTTAATTCGCTTAAAATCAACTGACAAATAAATTCACTTACAAGATAGCTTATTAAAAAGAAAAAAAATATAATAATAATCACGAAAGGAAAGAAATCTTATACTGTCAATCGTTGATACATTCACTTTAATTAAATATACCAGGAAATAATACAGAACATCATTGATATGCTTACCATATTTTTAAATGAAATGAAAATTGATCGAATATAACGTAATATCGATTCAAATAATTTGCATGATATCAGTTTCGTTATGAAATTAAAACAGTGATACATGATAATACATGAAATCTATAACACATTTTTCTTATATTCTTAATGTTTATACCTGCAAATGAATATATATATATATATTCTTT
This sequence comes from Vespula pensylvanica, assembly GCF_014466175.1. Classification (NCBI taxonomy): domain Eukaryota; kingdom Metazoa; phylum Arthropoda; class Insecta; order Hymenoptera; family Vespidae; genus Vespula; species Vespula pensylvanica. The sequence goes on from NC_057686.1 coordinate 6,980,173, forward strand.
TAATTACCTATTAAGAGATGAGTCAATAGAAAAGGTCCATAATGATTGGTTTGCATGGTTATTTCCAAATTATCCTCACTGACTTTATTTCGAAAAAATTGAGCTACACCAGCGTTGTGTATGAGAACATCTAATTTACTTTCCTCTTCGTTTATCTGCCGAGCGAAATTTCTTATAGATTGGAAAGAAGCAAGGTCCAACTCGTGTACATTGATATTACAATTATCTGTTTCTTTTATTATGTCCTCTGTAATTGACAGAAGAGCCAATAATAAATAGAAATATATATATATATATATATATATATATATATATATATAATTACATTAAAATTAATATATAATTATAATTATAGTAAATATTATATAATGTAATATTATATATGCACGTAATAAATATTATATAAATAAACTATAGAATTTCGATATTCAAAGTTGAATAACTTCATATTTATATTTTTTTATTTTTTGATAATATCATATTTGATCGGAATATTATCTAGAACGAAAAAAATTCGAAAGATTAATGATAATCGATGCAATTAATTCGCTAACATGTCACGAATGTAATGTTTCCTCAACACTAGTGTAAATTAGTAGTTGTTTATAAAATTGTAAAAAGAAATCAAGGAGAAAGAAAACAACACGTGTATCGATTACTTTCGACTGTTAAACTTATTACACTTACATGCGAATATTGGTGAAAAATTATCGAGAAACTATTCAACAAATTTATCGAATACCTTAGCTAATTAATGAAATAATAAAAGTAATAAAATCAGAAGGAAACCTTTAATTTTGTTGGCTAAATCGATGTTTCTACATGCCATGATCACTTTGGCACCTCTCTTAGCTAGATCCTTAGCTGTTTCCTTGCCAATGCCAGACGTGCAGCCAGTAATTAACACAGTTTTACCAACCATCCTCGTATTATTTTCGCAAAAGTTGATAATGCGGTAAAAATAATTCCAATATATTATTAAATATAAACTTATAACACTGAAAACTATTAAATAAGAAACTGAGAACTCATTTATAATATTTGAGAACATGATCTAGGAGATAAAATAAATTGATGTTAAATCTTTCTAATATGACGTAATTCTCGCGGATTATAAAAGTCAAGTAACTTCTGCTTTTTACCGTGACGTCTATAAAGAGAAGAAACAAAAATTTTAATAAAATATAGCGTGTGAGAAAAAGAGGGGATGTGAAAGGAAAGAGGGGTGAGGAAAAAAATAAACGTAACACGAATAATTAATGACGTGGAATAGAGTGATGAGTGGGTTTTAAGTGGGAATGCTAGGAGATAGACGTGCTAGAAAATGTATGGTAGTAGTAGGAATCAGCGTACTAAGTGTTGGAGATAACAAATAATACTTTATTATATAATAATATGTTAAGAGTATACGAGGAATGGTGATTCATTAATGCGGGAGGGGATGATGGAAGATTCAATCGTTAAATACCCTGTCATCAGGAAAAAATTTGGGAGTCTGCCGCTAGATGCTACTCGTATCGGAGGTTTACCGTCAAATGTCAATCGTATCTATAGAAAAAGATTTAGTGATCTTCCGTTAGATGTCGCCACGTTAGAAAGCAGCACGATGACTACGCGAATCGACCGCTCAGAACCAGAGGTCGCTCCGATCGTTTGCTCCTTACGGCGGCAGTGACGGCATTGAAGGATGAGAACGTATGTAAATATACACAATGTATATATATGAAAAATCAAAAAATATTTTCATATTTCCTATGGTCTAAGAATCAAGATATACCGACATCATTTGAATTACATATAACGTCAAATATATGCAAATCTTATAACTTCGTTGTATTCCAAATGAGAGATTTCATGATTCTAAATACATATTAGATTATTCTTCTCGCGTAATTCTTACTTCGTTTCAATACAAATCTGACGCGATACGTTTTTGTCTGTCTGATATACTTTGACTTTCATACCTTCTGTTATGTTATTCATTTTTCTTTGGAGGAAACTATTATTGTCAAGAAATCGTTAAAATACTATCGATAAAAAAAGAGAGAGAAAAAATTAATTAATATCTTATTAGTTCAGATACTTATTGTAATTCAAGAAGAAATTTCAAAATTATTGATCTAATTTCTTGATCCTGACTTTCTATTTTAAGAAAGAGCTTTTTAATTGATCTTTGATGATCGAGTAAATGAAATTTGTAAAAACTGAGCTTTATGAAATAATATATTCCTCATTTTTCTCATATAAGACACTAAAATCTAAAAACAAATTATCGCTGTTGATAATTCAGATTCCTACGTATGAAATTCTGCTAAAGGTAAATACACGTTTATCCGTTAATAATATTCGATCTATATACTTTCCTCTCTATATGTACTCAATGTATGTTCTGTTTATTTTTTGATCAGTATTACAAGATTCAAATATATTTTGACGTATTGTGATAGAAAGCTAATTATTAAGAATTAAAATGCCATGTGAAATGATAACACTTCAACTTGGCCAATGTGGCAATCAAAGTAAGAAATATGTCATTTCACTTAATAAATCATTATTTTTATACTATTATGATAATATTACCTGTAACATGATCTTCAAAACCATACAAAAGAGCTTTCGTTTATAACAATGATTTTATTTTGATACTATGTAAACTTTAAAATTTTTCTAACATTGTTAATGCTTCAGCTATGTTTATTTATTATTGACTTTGTTGTATTTATAATATATTAATTTTACTTTATTTCGTATATACTTTATTTCAGTTGGATTTGAATTTTGGAAAAGATTATGTGCAGAGCATGGTATCAGCCCAGAAGGGATATTAGAAGATTATGCTATAGATGGAACCGACCGAAAAGATGTCTTTTTTTATCAATCAGATGATGAACATTATATACCAAGAGCCGTTTTATTAGATTTAGAACCTAGAGTAATTCATACCATCATGAATTCTCCATATTCAAAAGTAAGTTATGGGAAATGTAATCAGTTTTTACAAATAATTCCTACAGTTTTATATTTAAGATTATATTTTAATAATTTTATGTTTACTTAGCTCTATAATCCAGAAAATATATATTTATCAAAACATGGTGGAGGAGCTGGTAATAATTGGGCTTCTGGTTATCATCAAGGAGAGAAATTACAAGAAGAAATTTTTGATATTTTAGATCGAGAAGCAGATGGAAGTGATAGTTTAGAAGTATATAATTTAAAAAATAGCAAATAAATGTATTTATAAATGTTTAAAACATATATAAATATCTCTATTTTAGGGTTTTGTCTTGTGTCACTCTATAGCAGGTGGTACTGGTTCTGGTATGGGATCTTTTATGTTGGAATCTCTTGCAGACCGATTTCCAAAAAAGTTGATTGAAACATATAGTGTTTTTCCAAATCAGGATGAAATAAGGTAACTAATTTCTATATAATTACACTATCTTAAAATAATATATTTAATATGACTGTGTTAATTTTATACTATTATCATGTTTTTTCTAGCGATGTTGTGGTACAACCATACAATTCTTTGCTAACATTAAAAAGACTAACTCATTGTGCAGATTGCGTTGTTGTCTTAGACAATACAGCATTGAATAGAATTGCATCAGACAGACTACATATACAGAACCCTACTTTCACACAAATTAATAAACTTGTTTCTACAATAATGTCTGTCAGCACCACAACTCTTAGGTATCCTTTTCTCATTTATTTATTTATACACATTTTGCTTATATAGTATTTTTGATAGAATTTTATTCTTTATATACTTATATAATATGTTAAGGAATATATCATATATATTTTTATTTATACTCATATATTCGATATTTTTAATTTTATTATACAATGCTTTATAGATATCCTTCATATATGAATAATGATTTAGTTAGTTTAATTGCTCCATTGATACCAACACCACGTCTACACTTTTTAATGACAGGATATACACCTATTACTACAGATCAAGAGGTCTGTATAAATATCATATTAAGAATATATTTAAATCTAATTTTTGATAACAAATTGATAGTTTATAGATTATAAATAAAAAAAATATAAAAATATATTTTTAAATTATTATTAGCTTTTATGTATATGTGTATCTGTGTATATGTATTTATTTATTTATATATATTTATATATATTTATATTTATATGATAACAGGGTGCATCAGTAAGAAAAACGTCTGTTTTGGATGTAATGCGACGTTTATTGCAACCAAAAAATATGATGGTTTCTGCTGCATTAGATAGAAATGCTTCTCATTGTTACATATCTATTTTAAATATTATACAGGTAAATTTATATTGATATAAATATCATCTTTTCATAATATATAATGATCATTTATTGAAGATACAATCATGTTCTTGTTATTTTCACTATAGAATTATTATTTATTATATATAGATTAATAATATCTACACTAAATTAACAATAACTAATCTACACAAAATTAATAATAATTTTTCTATATAGGGCGAAGTCGATCCCACACAAGTACATAAATCTTTACAAAGAATACGAGAACGGAAGTTAGCACAATTTATACCCTGGGGACCCGCTAGTATACAAGTTGCTCTTTCTAGAAAATCTCCATATATTCAAAGTACACATCGTGTATCAGGTTTAATGTTGGCTAATCATACTAACATATCATCAGTAAGTATATCTAAATAATACTTCAAATCGAAGATATAGAACCGAATAAAAATGAATGTTAAGAATTATATGAATTATTAAAATCTGTGTAATAATACCACTTACTTCCATGCACTATTTCAGCTCTTTGATCGAGCCCTACAACAATATGATAAATTACGTAAACGAGAAGCGTTTTTAGAGCAGTTTCGGAAAGAAAAAATGTTTGAAGACAATCTTGATGAGCTTGATAGTTCAAGAGCTGTAGTTGAATATTTAGTAAAAGAATATCAAGCAGCAACTAAGCTGGATTACTTAACATGGAGTCCAACTAAAGAACAATAAAAAAATATGAGCTGTTTCACAGGTAGTGTATTTTGCACTACCATTTTTTCTTTTTGATAATTTTATATTTATACAATGTTCTGCATGTGTTTTTGTGCCATATACTATTTCATTGCAAATTTTAACACAGTTGTTCCAAGATCATTAATTACCTAACAAAGTATTAATATAGTTTTATATTATATATATGAACTAGCTAGTTTAAGTTCTCTATATTTTCTATGCAATTTGTTGTAATAATAGAAAATAATATCATTTTAATAAATATAATTGTATGCAAAGCATACAATTTACAAAGTATGAAACATTTGATTTAATATATTTGACAATAAGTGATTTGAATCATTTTATGAAATAAACAATTTATTTAATAAAATAAAAACATGTTACATATGTTTTATAATTAAGATTACATAGTGGAAGAGCAAATAATATTAACAATGATATAATTTACTTTAAGATGTTGAACAATATCTTTATATTTTATATATTCTGCAACATAAAATAACATAAAAGAGAATATATAAATTTATCTATACTCTTAACTTTAATGCCATATTTTGCTGAATAATATTAACACACCATATATATTTATACACGTATACGAGTAATTATTAAGAGAAATACTGATCATAGTTTAATGAAATTTGATGAAACTGACTAAACATTGACTTTAATTCTTATTTAAAAATTGATTTGTATATAGATTGTCCACGTATAGTATCTTTGTATATATATATATATATATAGTATTACATTTATTAATACACAATAACAGATCCTAAAGAGACTAGAGGAGTACAAATTTAGACCCATGCTGCAACACATAATGTTTACATATAAAATACAATTATAGATATTTTAATAAATAAATAATTGGCTATTGTATGCAGTTTATTATTTTAAAGAAGTTTAACTTTAGTAGTGTTAGTCTAGTTAGTGCCCACTATGGTCGAGTTTACAATTCACACTACAATTTATTAAAATGCAAATAACTTAATAGTGAAAAATATGTATGATAATATTTCTTGTTCATATTATAATAAAAGTAATGAGAACAGCAATATAGTATACGAATATCTTATAAACTCTCTATATAGCTAACAATCCGTTTATATAAAAATAAAATATTTTTGTTTTGAAGCAACAAGTGCTATATCATATATTAAATAATAGTAAATTATTGATATATTCAATTTCAGAAATAATCAAATGTTCCATCATCAAATCAATACTATAATTTCGAATGATTGATATGAATTAATAATAAATGAAAATAGTCAATTATTATATTAATATCCTAACAGATATTAGATCATTTATTAAGCTTTGATTTAAATATATCCATTAATAATTCAAAGACATTATAATGTCTGAAAATTGTTGAAGTAAATCTTAAATATATCTATCAAAGAAATATTAGCTTCTAACTAGCTATTTTTCTTTTTTGTGATATAGTAACTTAGAGAATAAGCTAAGAAAATATTTGGTAAAGCTTCAAAAATATTATTTTTTATATTTTATAGCATTTACTTTTTAATCATTACCTTCAGGATAATATAGAGAACATTCATGAAAAATAGAGCTCTGCAAAATTACAAGCTTGATAAAAAAATATTTGCATTTACTAAACATCGGATTTATAGCATAGATGATATAAACAGAGCAGTTATAAATACAATTTTTCCATGGATACCATTGTACTCCTGACTTTAATATTTTAATGAATACTTTCAAAGTACTTTTTTTTTAGGTGTTTATAAGATTACTATTACTTTCGACAATATTGAGTTTTGTAATATTAAAAAAGAAACTTAGAGAAAAAAGAACCAGCTAATTATGGAGTACACATCATAAATTGTACTATAATAAAAGAGCTAACAGAAAATTTTGATGATTCCAATTTTTTTACTATAAATTAATATATGACTTAGGAGTTACCCTGCACATATTGTTATTATATTTTATATTGTATATACCTTTTCTCATTATACAATTTGCACGTATTATATTTTCATCTCTATTACAAGAATCATAAGAGATACATGCAAATAGCATTTAATTATTTCATTTACATAAGTGCTTATTAACTGTAGAAAATGGAAAAGAATCAAAAAAGTAAATGTTACAAATCAGTGACATAAGTCAAGTACTTATTACTATTCATAATAGTAATTCTGTGTTATATTGGACTAATACTCATGTAATTTCTTCATTTTATATATTAATACATGAATATGCATAGTTCTCAATACATTTCCATACAGAATTACATTATAAACTTTCATAATGTATATTTAGAATAATTTGTTAAATAATCACAATAATTGAATAAAAACAAATGCAGACTTTTACTTCTGTATCTAATATTTTTTTTATAAATGCAACATAAAATGTAATATTTTGCATAAAACTTGCTATATAGTCAGATTGAATCTCTCATTATGAAAATATATACTATTCATGTCATAGAGAAAAAGACATGTGTTTACTTAAATGAACTAAGAAATGATCATATAAAAATCTTTGTATAATTAAAAAGCTTTGTTTGCAAAACTGCAACCGTAATTATTTTATAGTTTGTTTTTGTTAAAATGTTTTTTATATACTTCTCATACTATATAATAATAATAATAATAATAATAATAATAATAATAATAATAATAATAATAATAATAATAATAATAATAATAATAATAAAATTCTATACTTTTAATATAGATAGTTATTTTTAGTATGGTACATTAACAATGAGCTAAGTACCACGGAAAATTTTAAAAGTAAATTTGGCTGCAATTTACTGAAACTACATATGGTCCTCTTCTTTATTAATATGTGCTGGTGTAGCTGGAGTTGGATCATCATGAAATAAAGGGTTTTTTACCTCCATTTCACTAGTCTTAAAAAGGATGAAGCAAAATCACCTTAATAATAATAATCATAATCATAATAATAACAGTAATGAAACAATTATAATAACTTACCGCAGCTAAACCAGGACATTCATAAACAGTGTAATCGCCTTCTTCATTTTCTTCGTCACTTTCTGCTTCGGATAAAGACCCTGGATCTCTAGTTGTAGAAGTACGACTATAACCAGTACAGTTTCAAATGCAGAGAGACTTATGTAAAATAAAACTTCATGGAATTATAATATGGATACAAACTTTTCCATAGCAATAATCTGTTGTTTCTGATGTTGAAAATGATACATTTGTGCTGATTGAGCCAGTCTTTGATCTTCAGAAGGTGATATATCCTTATTTGGACCTGTTACACCATAAGCTGGATATTCTATATCGGCAGCTGCTTTTGCTCCACGTTGCAATCTGACATGAACATATACTAAAGTACATAAATATTTAAAAATTAATATTTCACAAAATAAATCTATAAATATTACCTGCACCATGTTAAACTGATTAATACACAAATGAACATTGCTGCTGCACTGCAACCAGCAATAACAGCTAAAAATAAATGTAGATGTTACATATAAATGAATATAATTAAAATAACAATTTTTTAGAGATTGAAGTTGAAAAATTTTTCCAAATTAAATCCTGACCTTTAATTTATTCAATCACAAATTGTGATCTTACCAATAAAATATATATCATTATTTAAATCTTGAGCAATTGAAACAATAAAAGGACGATTTTTTTCAGATTTTTCTGCTTCCATTAACGTTCCTACAGTAACATTTCTTACTGCATCATACTTATCGATTTCTACATCTGTTAATTGTTTTTCTGTAGTTTGTTCAAGTAATATATTTTCTTTGCTACTTATGGGATCAACTGTTAGCTCTTCATCTCCCTCATTCTTTTTAGTATCTGCACGAAATAAGAAACGTTACTTTTTGTATTCTAAAATTAATCATGTTTTATAAAAGTACGTTCTATATCTTACCAAGAGAAAAAATGGTATTTTCATAATATCTAGGATCATTAGGTTGAATAAATGGATATTTTTCTTTCAAATTTGGATCATCAAAAAAATATGTGAATTTAGGTATTTGTGCAAATGATGATATTAAGTCTTTATTTTTTTCTATTATTTGTCTATTACTTAACATCAGATTTTTTTTTAAAAAATTAGCTATTATATCTTTGACAGCATTATCTTCGATCTCTGCATTGTACAGAGATTGTCTTTTTTCTTGCAAATATCCAATATCTATATTCCTGTACTTTCGATTTTCTTTTATTATTTTATTATCTTCATAAGATAGTTTAGTATCAAAGTAATCTTTAGAACTCTTAAACAATGGATTAAAACCATAGTATAAAAGATTATAATCGTTTTTAGGCAAAGTCAGTTTTCGATCAATACGTTGAATCTGGGTGATGTAATCCCCGGGGACTAATTTTTGTTCTCTCAATCTATCATCCAAATGAAATTTTCCTTTTAACAATTTAAAAATTTCATGCTTTTCCTGATTGCTAAGATCCAAGTGATATTTCTTGTGAATCTGTGAGATAAGAAGTGGTAGTAGATATGAATGATACAGCATATGTTGCTTAAGATGTTGATTTGTAATGTATTCAGCGATCTGTTTTAAAGCAGTAATATCTTGTGGCGCTTCTCGAACTGCATCTAAATACAAATATAATCGATAAGAAATAAAACTATCTAACATTATTACGTAATACCACATAAAGCTTATGTTTTACAAGAACTATATCCATGCATATGTATTAGTTAAATTAAATCACAAGCGCTCTTCATTTTAGTAGTCATCGGAATATAATCGTGAACTCTTCAACGAATTAGACGATTATAAACAAGAGAATTCAGAAGAATATTACACATCTTTACATATATAAGTGTGTAACACACCCATCACACATACGCACACACACACAAATGTAAAATACAAATAATTAATTCAATTTGCAGCATACTTATAACCATGTCAGGTTATAGGTGAGAAACGAGGTAAAACAATTTATAAAACTTACCCTCATAAAATTTAAGTTCGCCATGAGAGAGATTCGTTAGAACACCAAAAATAATTAACCATGCACAAGTAATTAAATTAAATGACATTTTGATCATCACAGCTGCAGGTGTTTCACCCACAGGTTCCTATCGTATCTCTGTTCGCGGTTTCATATGCAAGCACGATATTTCATTGAAACAGATAGAGCTTGCGCGGTTACGTTCATCTGTAATCAATAACCTCGCCATTGCCCTTAGGCGTCACAGTACCTTCGATAAACTAACGTAGATATACACGAATGTAATCAGTCAATATAAAATTTGGTGGTCACTTACATGTGATCACGTGACATCGGATAATAATAATCAAACTATTTACATTTTACTTATTATATCGAATCGTTTAATTACAGATTGGTATTAAATATTATTTTTGTTCGATAAATATTTTGAACATAATCTTTTTTCTGCTGTGCGAATATTACGAATTAATAAAAAATAAATTATTCAAAAATTTTTAAGACAAATCATTTCTTCAATTACACTTGCCACTATTCATTTATTAAATATTTAGTTAACCTACATCGTAATTCTTATGAAATCACTTTGATAAAAAGATTTCCCGATTTAAAAAAACGCAATTTCAATCGTACGAAATAATATATATAAATTATCCCGGAAATTCTCTTGACTATCATACGTTACAAAAGATAACCGATGACTTATCAACTCTCTTACAATGTTATTCATAAATCTATTAATAATATAAGAAATATATTTTTTAGTCTATTAAAACTTTCATATATTGATATTTCATATATTGAGATAAAGACAGAGATAAAACAAACTGATATAAAAAATTGACAAAGAAATAGAAAGAAATTGAAAATATACGAAGTATTTCAAAGAAATTAGTATAAAAAGATTTTTTATACATACATGTATGAATGTTGCCTATTAGTGGGGACACTTAATTTATCAAATTCGATTGTAGATGGCGACAAAGTAAGTAAATTTTGAATCGTTTTTTTTTTTTTTAATTTGGAAAAGTTTTAATTAAAAAGCGAAAGGGAAATAAAAAATATTAATATTAATAAAATATGTTACGTACTTATTAATAGCTTAATACACGTAATATTATTTAATATAACTGCAATTTGTGATTAAAGTAATTTCAAGAAACACAGTACAGCTTTTTTAAAAATTAAAAGATATAAATGAAGGATGAAATACATAGATCTTATTTAATTTATTGCTTTAAATCTATGGCAGAAAAATTAGGAACGATTAATATGTTGCAGTATCAGTCTTATTTTGTGAGTTTAACGTAATTTATTTATAATTCATTATTCTTTCTATATTAAATCAATCAAGAGTAATACAAAAGAAACATTAACAATTACAATTATAATAAAAAACCTAGAAACATGATAGAAATAATTTGCGTACCGATATAAATATTATAATATTGGTTTTTTAAAAAATGAAGGTAGATATGGTAGAAATAAACTTGATTAACAATTAAATATTCAATGTTTAAATAAATAAACTAATATATATCTTAGTTATTATAAAAGTTGCTTTAAAAAAATGTTGTTATTCATTGTACAAATAAATTAATATTAATTACTTTATATCTCTCATATTATTGTTATAAAATATAAGAAATATTTTTTTTATTTGAGGACTCAATTCAATAATCTGAGAAAATGATAAAAAATTAATATCATATTTAAATTTTGCATAATAGACAATAACATCAGCATATTGAAAACATAAAATAATTACATTCATAGGGAGGCAATTTGACATAAAACTACATATAATTTCTTTATATTAGCCTCATTTTGCTTGACTTCTTTTTATTAATATTCATCTAACCCAAATAATAATTACGAAAATAAATAAATTATCAAAAAGAGTCCATTAATGTTATTAAATGATAATACAGTGAGAGAATATAAATTTGAAGGTAACTAGATTAAAAGAACTTAAAAAAATAAAGACGATGCAACTGAAGAATATGAACAACAGTTTGGTATATTACTTACATTTGTAAAGATACATTGCTATCAAACATAACTATATTTTAAAGACTGGGATATTATTTTATAATTAGATCATATTTACAATAACATAAATGAAACATATATGAAGATATTTTACTTAATCAAATAATAATCTCGTGGGCTATTATTAGCTATACACTTATTTTAAAGAAATAACATATTCAATATATAAATAAGCACTGTTAGATATATCTAAATGATCAAATCTTTGAAAAGTGTGAATACCAAAAAGTAAATAGTTTTTGTCTTTTTTATGTTTGCTAATGGAAACTTACACAAAACTAATATTTATAATAGCAGAAAAAAGTAAAATATAATGCCACGAGTTGTATATGTTATTTCATTACACAATGTAGATCAACTTTTATTATACAGCTGTAATAGAATTCTTTCCCATCTCTTTCATATTTTTTACTAATTACAAATATTTGATTACTAATTTTACAATTAAAAATTATTTATATATGCACAAACACATAGTTCTGTGCATAACATCTTATAAAACAGTGGCAACTTTCATATTATGGATTCAGAATCCAAACTCATCAAATAATATTAATTTTTACATAAGATCAAATATTTTTTTTCTTTTAAAAAAAACTTTTAATTTTGGAAACTGAATTATAAAATAAAGTTTTCCCACTGCATTATTTGATATTTCAAATATGTGCAAAAACACACAAGGCAAAACCATCTATTTTATTCATACTTATTATAATTGATTTTTCTTCTCATCCAAGAAGACATACAAAAATTGAGCAAATATGCCAAAATTTAATAAATGGGTACAATTCAGGGTGGTCAAATAAATGCTGCTTGTAATTAGTATTATGTTGTTATAACAAAATTAAAATTAAAACAATCATGTAAAAACATGTTATACAATCATGTAAAAAAGTCATATATGCTATATGATGGAACATGATTTTAAAGTTTAAAATGCAAAAATTAAAAATCGGCATTACAATGAGCGTTAATAGCATGTTACTGTAACTAATTTGAATTTTATATCAATTTTTAGATCATAAGAAATTGATGCATATTATATGAGATTATAATAATTTGAATTATAATTAATATCAGATGTATCATATACTGAGCATTCTGAAAATTAATACATTTTATTGCAAAATTTAGTTAGTCACGAATATTGTAAATTAATTATATATAAACTTAAAATGTTTTTACATAAATAAATTAATAACTTTTTGTATTTATATTCATTTTTATAATTAACTATGCTATTAGAAAAACAATGTTATTAAAAAAGAAAAAAAAGTTTTAATTTAAATATAATTTTAAATAAATTTATAACAATCTGAGACTATTTATAGGCATTAATTTTCAAAATACTCTGTATAAGTACATAATATGCTGATGAGAGGCCAAATGAATTGAGTACCATTTTGTGCCAGTGTCAATATAGTTCTCAGATTTACAAAATCCTTTTATACAATGATGATTATTCAGATTCAAGGAATAATATATAGCTCAAGGATGCAATTTGTATAATATAGAAGGTTTGTATAAAATAGAACACTGTAATATTCAGATGCCCTTCAATAATGTTGACCACTTAATATTTGATTATTATATTGTCCATTTATTAACATTTCTATTTCCCAGTTTTATCTTTCACTGTTCAGCTTTTTCTCTACCATCCTTTTCTCTTTTCCAATAAAACTTTTATGTTGATCCTGCCAAACAGACAGGACTAGTATATTATATATTTCAATAGTTTTCAACTTTTAATCAATAGTCTGCACTTACTTCTTTCACATTCTTAATTTTATATATATATGTATATATATGTGTGTGTATATATATATTTATATATATGTATTAAAAATATTTACAACTTTATTCGCAGCTTTGTCATTTTCGTTTACTAAAACTGTCCCTACTCCAGAGCAAGGAAAAATTCTTGTGGAAAGTATTTATCCATTTGCACTGTTTTAGATGTACTTGATTTTTTCATATAGTCCACTACTTATTAATTTCAGTTATAACTGAATTATTTCCACAATTTAATTATTTTCTGGATTTACTTCCTTCTCTCCTTCTCCATCTCCTTCCTCACGTGTCATACCTTCCATAGGAGCTGGAGTTTCCTCTATACTTTTAACATTAGTTGATAATTGATCAGTGGTTGTTATCACTGATGGTGGTCCATTTTGTGCAGCACCTTGTGGAAATCCTGTTTCTGCTGACACTAAATGCGACGGCATATGTGGAGACGCCGTTTGAGATTTTCTACTTCTTTCACCTTTACGCCATAAAGTGATTTCCTATCAGGCAAAAAAATAACAAGTGAAGTTTTCATAATTGATATAAGGATATATCGAATTATAGAAACAAATGCACATATGACTTAACTTACTTGCTGTTTAAAATATCTGCGATCTTCCTCATCCATTAGAACTAAGTTGAGAAAGTATCTAACACTGAATTTCTTGTTAATATCACGCATTGTGGGAGCTAAATCATATCCTGCTAGAAATACTCTAATAGGTATAGATTCTCCACGTACTGGAGCACCATCCATAATTTCATATTTAGCTATCGTTTCATTTTCTGTAAATGTATGTGGCCCTGCAAATATATATTCTAATTATAACTTTAGTAAAATCTATTATATATAAATAATTTATAGAAAAATAAAATCGTTATCTTCCAAATATAACATGCTATAAATAGTATAAAATCATGAATAATGATCTACCCACTATACTGGGCAAGACAATTTATTAATATGGTGAAATATATTTGAACATAATGAAGGCTAGAAAAGTGTACTAGTAAGAAACAGTTGATATTATTGTAATGATATCAAAAACTCAAATTATCAATGTGAAGTAAAGTAATTCTAAAATATCGTATTACAATTATGTATATATTCTTTATTATATTAAAATATAAATATTTTACCATATTAATTAAATCGAAATACCCTGTAAAATATCTTAGTAAATTTCTGCTAGAATATTCTATACCAGAACCAGTTGTTTCTCGTTTTATAATAGCAATTTCCATATGCTTAATTTTAATTCTGACCAATAGAAAGTATATTTTACCCACAATAACATCTTTTAAGTGATATCTAGAAGAAAATTATAGCAATAAAATATCATTTACATAAAAAATTAATATAATTTCAAGTTATGATAAAATTATTAATCTCTTACTTGCTTTTGTTGTATTCAAACTCAATATGCAGGCAGTCTTCTATTCCGACTTCCATTTTAATAGGATTGTTCATATCGGGATAGGAACTAAGTGTATGCACAACTAGTTCAAGTTCTTTAACAATATCACTAAGTCTTCGAACAATTGTCACTTTGAGAAAGTATCTAAGCCGCACATTAGAACCAGTATAACTTTCATAAGGCTTCTCAACATTTGCAAATTCAAAGGTATATACAGTATTATGAGTTAATTCACCAGGCCTGGTTAACTCTTTTACCAGATTAATAAACTCATGATGATTACCTCTATCATAGTATAATTCAATCTGCCCAATGAATTCCACTTTAACACCTTGATGTTCTAGCTTACCAGCTTTTCTCAAACTAATGGTAATCTATAAGCAATAAGAGAATAATCCTATTATGTATGTAACAGTAGAATACATTAACTAAAATTAAATTACTTGTGTAATATGATAATGATTGTTGAATGATACTGACAAATTTTTAAAAGAAGATTATATATCCTATATTTATAAGTTTATATTGATAGATATAAATTAACTTAAAAATATATTTTTGGTTATAACAATACTGTAATATATTATCTAATATATATTGACAAAGTTTATATAAAATTATAAATATAATTAGAAATAATAATAGTAAAATAGCAAAGTTCTGTCAATATTGATAGTTGATTATTATGCTTTGACATTTAGTTCATATATCCTCAAAGTAATTCTTAAATTATGTACATACTTGAAAACTTGAATATCCCATAATGTATGCTGATAATACTATCAAATGAGAACTCCTACCTTTCCTGATATTGCCTCCCCATCATAATAAAGTAAGTGATGTTCTTTCTTGCCATCCTCAGATTTGATATCCGCTGTCTTTCTGGTCTCTGCACCATCCAAAGTAATGTCTATGTCAGCAGACTGACCGAATCCAAAGAAACTCTATGAAAGAAGATAAATTATGAAGATATTTTTAAGAAATTTAAAACAATTTAATAACGAATTGACGCTTAAAAAAAACGTACCATTTTTTTTTAAAAGGGGTGTACTCTTATAGAGATTCACAGGTTACACCACTTTTGTATTCACGCAGACTAAACAAAATTTACAAGGTCAATGAAAAATCCTGCAACGCAACATTTTTTCTTAATGTAGATTATGAAAAAAGTGTGGTTATTTTTTTACTTTCTCTCAAAAGTCCAGTAGTAGCACCAGTAGCCAATATGGCTGCCAGCTACCCCCACTCTCTCCATCCAATATCAAACCACGGACACCTATTGTTAGATCGCGTATCGCGTATTAAATGTATTACTTATTACATTTGTACTTCACACGACCACTATGTAACAAAATGTATGGGATTATTGCTAGAAAGCGAAAAAAAATCCCTAGAATTACAGAAATTTATAGTTTGTCCATCATATTTAATGATTAAGCGTTGGTAATAAAACGTTAGTTAGAAAACTCGCAGAATTAAGTTTTCATGTGATTTTATGCGTGTGCCATGAAAGATGAAAATTCGACCAATGAGGTTTTAGATTAAAACACGTATGTTTTCATTAATTGCTTGTTTGTAATCATCCATAATAAGAAAACGTGTGGAAAACGTTAAGATACATTTAAGTGAATCTATTGAAGAAATTAAAAGATTTGTAAAAAATTCTATATTATCAGTGTTCAATTCTTTTTGTCTAATAATACGCAATACATAATTTTTTATATAAAGTTTGTAATTTCAATAAGTACGGCTTGTGTTATAAACGTTGTGTGAAAGAAAGTGAAATTATGTCATACATCATAGGATATTAAATATAAAAGATTTTTTTTTTATTCTAGTACAGATCATTTTATCATCGAAACAATATGTTTAATCAAAGTGGGACGATACGATCAGGAACAGCCTCATCATCGAATCCTATGCAAGATTTTGAGGTTGTGTCACCACCAGATGATTCTATTTCTAGTTTAAAGTTTAGTCCTGCTTCATTACAACAGAATTTTCTTGTTGCTGGTTCTTGGGATTGTAATGTTCGATGTTGGGAAGTTGAACAATCTGGTAAAACAGTTCCTAAGTCAATACAATCTATGGCAGCACCTATACTCGATGTTTGTTGGAGCGATGTAAATTTATTTCTCATTGATTATACTAATATAAACCTGATTATTATCTTAATGTATATTGCTTGCTATTATAATAATCTTTGTTTAGGATGGAACAAAAGTATTTATGGCTTCATGTGATAAAACTGCTAAATGTTGGGATTTAGCTTCAAATCAAAGTATTGCAGTAGCAGCTCATGATGCTCCTATTAGAACTTGTCATTGGATTAAAGGAACTACGTATTCTTGTTTGATGACTGGTTCTTGGGATAAAACATTAAAGGTTATAAATTATTTTACAATATGTTAATTTATATTAAATTTATATCGTTATCTATTTATTAATTTTATATTTGTAGTTTTGGGATTTAAGAAATCCAAAACCAGCGATGACACTTAATTTACCTGAAAAATGTTATTGTGCTGATGTAGTATGTATTTATATTTCTTGTAAAATTCGATATATATATTTTTTATCATTCCGTATATATAACTATCTCTCTTATTCTTAATTAATAAAATTATTTAAAGGATTATCCAATGGCTGTAGTAGGAACAGCAGGACGAGGATTAATTGTTTATCAATTAGAAGGAAGTCCACGTGAATTTAAACCTGTTGAATTAAGTTTAAAATATCAGTATCGATGTGTAGCAATTTTTAGAGATAAAAAGAAAATACCTACTGGCTTTGCCATTGGAAGCACAGAAGGACGTGTAGCTATACATCATTTAAATCAAAGCAGTAAAGACAATTTTACATTTAAATGTCATAGAACAAATGGATCTCCAAATGGTTACCAGGATATTTATGCAGTTAGTATTATGAAATAATATTGCTATTTTTGAAATTAGGCTTTATTAAATTAGCTTATCTTTCTCTTTATCATTATAGGTAAATGATATAGCATTTCATCCTGTTCATGGTACAGTAGCTACAGTAGGTGCAGATGGTACTTTTGGTTTCTGGGATAAAGATGCTAGAACAAAATTAAAATCATCGGAAACAA
This sequence comes from Vespula pensylvanica, assembly GCF_014466175.1. Taxonomy (NCBI): domain Eukaryota; kingdom Metazoa; phylum Arthropoda; class Insecta; order Hymenoptera; family Vespidae; genus Vespula; species Vespula pensylvanica. The sequence continues at coordinate 6,998,497 of NC_057686.1, forward strand.
TGGAACAACCAATTATACGCTGTTGTTTTAATCATAATGGACAAATATTTGCTTACGCAGTTTCTTATGATTGGTCAAAAGTATGATTTCATTTTACAGATTTTTTATATTATACTTATATAATATATTTATTGACTGTAATTTTTTATTTGCATTACAGGGTCATGAATATTATAATCCAGCAAAAAAAAATTCTATATTTCTTAGGCCATGTTATGATGAATTAAAACCAAAAGCATCACCATAATTATAATTAAAATTTCATTGACAATTTTTATTATATATGCTTGTAATTTTATTATGCCTGTCTGATAGTAAATTATATTAAGAATTATATTAAATTCTTATATTTTTTCTATTATTAAATTTAGTTTTAATTATACTGATCATATAAATTGTTCAGTACTACAAATTAATTTTTTCTTAATATTTTTACTATCACTATCCTTCAGAAATGAAATAGATATAATCACTTCTGTAGTTATTTACGTAATAAATATAAAAGATAATTGATTTGATACTGTAATTAAGTGATAAAAAATTAAGTAATATATTAAAAAATTGCATATTGCAATTTATAATTAAGTTTGATGTGATAACAATTTATTATAAAGTATATTAAATAATAAATTGGATTCCAATAATTTATCTATATTAGAGATACTTTTATTTGATATGTACCAAACACACCTGTGTTCTATTATTTGAATTCTAAGAATTTATATAAGCATCAAAACATAACACTCGTTAGAAACGTTCGTCACCTTTCGCTCGAAGCGTGTGTGACTCCAGCGACAAGTGTAGACAAAATATGAACTACAAGTGGGGAACACTATCGCCATCATGCGTCTATCGTATCAGTCTGTAAACTTTAAAAATTAGGTTATATCCTACTCGCACGTAACATAACAATCGAATTAGTTAAGTTAGAATAGAAAGTGTTAGTAGGTTAAAACTTAAACTTTTCATTTTTCTCCGTTTATCTTCTTTAACGATGATGTGCTTATCACAGTATTTCCAATAGATATGACGCAGCGCCAATACGCATTTATTTTACAATATAAATACATAAGTAATACGAAAATTAATGAAATCACAAAAAAGAAACATGCTGAAAATTTTATTTCATAGATACTATAGAAAGTAATTGTTTTGATTTCTATAAAAATAATATAAAAGTATTTTTCACTAAATAATGAACAAATTTGATTTTAATTATATATTTACATACTTTATATACATTTGTTTACAGAATTCTAAGAAAAACTACATATATACATATATATATATATATATATATATATATATATATATATATTAATACAGAAATTCTTTTTATTTTTTTACCTTTTATTTTACAATTCAGCACAATTGTTAGAAATGACAAAAATTTCGAACTTTATTATTAAGAATTATGTTTTTATTAAAATATGAATTTATTATAAATAAACCAATTTTCCAAAATTAAATTTTTTGATTCATTAAAATTATATGAATATTAATAATTAATAAAGAAAATAGAACATATTACTATTTAGATCAACGTTAATGACTGAAGGATATTATATCAAAACTACTCCACATGCTGCCACCTAGTGACGAAACACTTCATTTAATTTGATGCGAACTATTTTAATGAGTGGTTAAAATATCTTTGTCTTTCTAATTCTGTTTTATCTCCAGAGGATTTTTGGACATTTTATAACCTTGAGATGAATAATATATTATTTTAACATAAAATGAAATAGTTATTGAAATAGTGTTAAAGAAAACAGTAATTTTAACGTGAGCAAAGTTATCGTATTATTATTATTATAATAATTGTTATTATTGTTATTTGTGATGCTTCAAATATTATTCTAATATTCTATTTAAATATGCATACAATTGTTAATGTTATGTTAATTCGATACTTTAAAGTAAAATTGATCATATCTATTTTTGAACTAAAACCGATATATTGAATAATAATTGTACCAATACAAATCATTTTTAACCTGTAACCTGTCTTATCTAATAAATGTTCATTATTGCATTATATATTATATAGATTATGTGGAATTCAGAGTTTAATGACGTTGATGAAGAAATACATGTTAGAAGTTATGCAGAATTATTAGAACAAAGACAAGATGAGGAGAGTATTGAAACTGCATCTACAGTTGAACAGGTTAGTTAGCAATAATACAATATAAATGTAAAAGATATTTATATACTCATATCTTATATTATCTAATATTTTATAATACTATTCTTAGATCAGTACAGAAAAAAATGTACTTAAAATTTATGAATTAAACAAAGAACCAATCTTGATCAGACAAAAACATGTGGCACTATTAAAGAAATCATTGATTCATCTTAGCGAGCCTTATGAGGTACTTGTAAGAATAAAAATAGACATATATATCTTACGAAAACATTCTGAAGTTATGAGTGTTTTTAAAAATTTATCAAGTTTGTCTATTTAATGTTAGATTTATTTTATGTTAAGGGTTTAGATTGTAGCAGGCCATGGCTATGTTATTGGATACTTCATTCACTTCATATACTAGGAGAATCTTTAGAAAATGAAGAATATTCAAAGATTGCTGGTTTTTTAGCCAAATGCCAATCCGAAAAAGGAGGCTTTGGTGGAGGTCCAGGACAGCATCCCCATCTAGCACCAACTTATGCTGCTGTTAATGCTTTATGCATTATAGGAACTACAGAAGCATATGCGGTAATAAACAGGTATGTATTATAATTTGCAAGGTCAGTATAATTTTAGTTAAACAGTTCATTTAAACTTATTAATGTTGTTTTAACATGATAAATATCTTATTGATATTATATCATCAATTACATACTTTCTTTCTCGAAATAAAGGATGCGGTAATTCCAGAAAAGGCCTGTACAATTTCCTACTATCCTTGCGAGGAGAGGACGGTGCTTTTGGCATGCATGTGGATGGAGAGGTTGACATAAGAGGAGTGTATTGTGCCGTTTCGGTAGCCAGACTTACAAATATATATACGCCCGTATTGTTCAAAGGAACAGACGAATGGATTGCAAAATGTCAAACATGGGAAGGTGGATTTGGAGGTTGCCCAGGTATGGAAGCACATGGTGGATATGCATACTGTGGCTTGGCAGCCCTTGTACTTCTTGGAAGAGCTAACGTTTGTAATATGCCATCACTATTGGTACGATTTAATTTGATTTATTATTTATTATAGATACGAGCTTGTATCTACATAATTGTATTATGAAAATATGAAATATTGACTTCAGAGATGGATAGTAAATCGTCAGATGCGTTTGGAAGGAGGTTTTCAAGGACGTACTAACAAATTAGTAGATGGGTGCTACTCGTTTTGGCAAGGTGGAGCTTTTCCATTGATCCATGCGATCTTATCAAAAGAAGGAAAAGTATTCAATTCTAATTATTGGTTATTTAATCAAGAGGCCTTACAAGAGTATATATTAATTTGTTGTCAGCATCCTTCTGGAGGACTCGTGGACAAACCTGGAAAGTATATATTTTTTTTTAACTATTATAATTTTTTTTTACATACCAGGGGAAAGTTATTTAATCTTAGTTAATTTCAGAAATCGCGACATATATCACACCTGTTATGCGCTAAGTGGTTTGTCAATCGCTCAAAATTCGCCGCGTCGATTAATAATTGGACCGCCCAGTTTAAACACAGTAGAGATCATTCACCCTGTGTATAATTTGGTGCTGTCTGCAGCGGCAGATGCTCTAAAATATTTCAATGAACTACCGATACCTGACTGATCGTGTATCTAATAAATAAATTTCTATTCCTTTCCCAGATACGTTCGTGAACTAATTTATCGATTTCCAATGCGATTCTAAAATTGTTCTCATCATATATTTTGGTTTTATCCTTAGAAATAATTCATTTTTTGTCGGCAAAACAGATTTGTTATTTATCGATAGTAACAAAGAACTGTTGTTAGTTTTAGAAATATAAACTAGGCGGCGCTACTTGTCATTTCTACACAGTAGATAGGAATTTCTTAATTGAGTTTAGTAGAACATAACAGTAGAACTTTGAACGCTGATGTGAGAGCTGTAGTTTGAATCGCGAAGTCAATTTGTGAGTGTTTTTAAAGCTACCGTAAAGTAGGTGAACTAATTTTGGAATAACTATCGGATTACGAGAAGAGGGTAAGTAAGCTCAAAATAATTAATAATAAATAGTTGATGTTGAAATATTTTCAAGATTAACTTTCAATATTTCTCATCAAGAAAGTCATTTTTCACGTCGTATGATTAGAAGTTCGATCTTTATTCGCTTTTGGGTAAAAGAATGAAATTCAAAATTGAAGGAAGTTAATAAATGTTCGTCATGACGTAGTTGAGTAATTGATCAGGAAGTTCTCGATAAAGCATAGTTAGCTTCGTTACGAATGATTTCTGTTCTTTTTGCAACGATGCTTCATTGTTTCCCACGATATCAAATTTAATAATGTTTATACATTTTGATAAGACTGGCATATCTAGGACGATTTTATAATCTCAACGAAGATAATTTATTTTTGATTGACTCGTAGATATCATTAAATTCAATGCTTTACTTTGGTAGGATTGATCTTTGGTGAATTTACAATCGCAAGAACTTGCTTAGAGTTCCGAGAAGGTTACTCGAGTGTTCTTCATTCGAGTAAAAATACGATCGGTCAGGGAAGAAACCGGTTTTCTCTTTGCAGCTTATATACGTTCCTCGATCTTAAATGAATGCGTTTCGTGTCGATTCTTCGAACGTTTCTTACTTTTTCGTCGGAGTTCCAGGTATAAAGGACAAACACGGAAGCATAGGGATGCAAGTATTTACTCACGTTAGGTACATATAACGGCACCCGTAGCGTGAGAAATATTATCCTTGTTTGTTTTCTAGAGATTGTTTGTTGGCTAGGGAATGTACATTTTACGAGGAAACAAAAATTTATGGATATAAACATTTTACGTATACGCATATACATATATATATATATATATAGACACACACACACGCGCGCAGATACACACACGTAGATCAGAAAAATTGCATAAAAAAGGAATAATCATGCAATAATTAAAAGAAATATTATAATTGATGGCGATAAAGACAATGACGGAATTATTAATGATATCTTTATATTTCTTATAAAAATGATCATTGTCTTTTCGATTCTACGTAATAGTGTTAAATGTTCTCGACGACAATTTCATATCAAAACGTTCTTTCTTCTTTTTTCTTTCTCTCAATAAAAGCTTCCGTATAAATACAGACTAAATAGATAATATAATCAAATTAAATTGTATCTTATTTTAATAAAAATAATAATAAGAAAAGATAATCATAGGAAAGAAGAAGCATCGCTCGTAAATGTCGTATATCATTGCATCGAGTTCTAGGGTCAAAGATCGAAAACAGTGTTCGGTCATATGTTAAAATTCTTTTGTATATTCATTCAAGTGAATTCAATGACGCATACGCTCGAGATTATAATTTTTTCTTTTTCTTTCCATTTCTTTTCGTTTCTTTTCTTTCTTTCTTTTTTTTTTTTTCTTTTGCATATCGAGAATTAATCAAAAGAATAATGAGAAAAGTTTAACGTTGATCATTACGTCACAGGTTCGCCGTTTTACTTCGTTCTATTTCTAATTTTAATCTAACTTTTCGTTTTATTCCTTCATCATTGGATATTTATTGTCGATCGGAAGATCTAATCGTTATTTATCGATTATCTTTTATCTCTAATAATAAATGTCTTTTTTTCTATGTGTGTCCGTCTGTGATAGAAAATTATTTATTATTTTCTTTCGGTTCGACTTTGTTTTCTCTTAATAAAATTAATAATACATTGAATAAAAAGTTGAAAGATTTTTTTTTATCGTTCCATTTTATTTTTTTCTTTTTTCTTTTTTTTTTTTTTTCTTTTTTCAATCGACAAAATCAACGAATCATTATTTTTGCAATGTTTTGAAAAGCTTGAAGAACAATGCGATCTTTGAATAAGTCCGACGACCTGCTCCATTTCGTCGCGTATAAATGGAAGCGAAAGAGCACCTTGACAATGCTCACTGAGATGCAATGCTTAATGAAAGGAAAAAAAGAAACGATGGATAGGGAGAATAGAAGAGAAAGAGAGAAAGAGAACGAGGCCATCTTGCCCGTATGCTTTCCATCGGAGTCTCGCTCAATGAACTGCCGCTGGTCTTTATACTTGCTACGTTCTATGCTTCGTTGGAATAATGCTGCCATGTTATTAATGGCAGCAGAGAGAAGAAAAGAAAGGGAGAGTATATGTGATAAAGAGAAAAAGGAGGTGTAGAAAAGAGGCGTGAAGAAATATTCTGTTTTTTCCTTTTGTTTTTTTTCTTTTTTAATACTCTTAATACCCTTTGCGAATTACATCATCTAACATTCCAGGTATGATTTCTAAAATTTATTTTTCAAAGGTTAAGCGTATAAGTGACTTTTCGAATGTATTGATTGATTTAACATTGAAAGTCGTGATTGTTTCGTCTAATTCTTTGTGATATAATGTTATATATATATATATATATATATATATATATATATATATATGTGAGGATATGTCGTTATATTTATTAACTTTTTTTTTTGCAATGATACAATTCATAAGTCGAATTTAATAATTGTGATGATTGTTGATTTATATGAACTTTCGAGTTAAGATTGATAGATCAATCGTTGAATCGATAGAATATTTCGAATGTATATAAATATATAAAATTGTAATTGATGTAATATTTCATTATTTTCTTTTAAATGACATATTTAAATCGGAAATCGATAATATCATGTCTAAAAAGAAATTTAGCTTTCTGATTATACGGATGATCGACAATTTTTACAATCTTTCGGATTAAAATAATCGCCCGGTCGATAGGAAATTTAGAAATTGTATAGATATATGATATGACGAATATAATAATTACGATCTATTTTGTAATAATAAATCTAAGCTGTAAATCGAGAATATTGTCTTAAAAACAATTGTCTTTTATAATTACACAGACGATTGACAATCTTTACGATCTTTCGAGTTAAGTAATACTTCGTTCAATCGTAAAAATATTTAGAATGTTGTACGAAGGCTTTCGAATGGAAACTTATGCGACTAGTTGCGAGAAGGCGTAGAGAACGTTAGTTGACCGAATTCATGGTGAACGGAGAAGCCTTCTATGTATCGTACGTATGTATGTACATATGTACGTATGTATTAACGGTTTCGCGAGTTAATCGTTAAAAGAAACTCATAAATGTCTCTCTGTCTTTTTTTCTTCCTCTCCCTGTTTTTCTTGACTGAAGCAAAAAAAGATTCGAGTATCCAACCGAGCAATGAACACACCGAAGATACTAAGATCAATTAAATGTTATCTTACGACTGAGAAAAAAGAAAATGGACAACGCGATAACGAAGAAAACTTTGAAATGAGAACAATGTTCGTTCGTTCATTCTCACGTAACAACTGTGTTTCCGAGAATAGTAATAAATGCGAGAAGTTTGTTGTTGTATATAACGGCTTTAACGTACGGCGAATTACACGAAGGCCATTTTTGTATCGAAACATTCCAAGAATTCGCAGTAGAATTCGTTTAAGAGTGGGACTCGTTAGCGGAATTCGATTTCCCGCCTTTTTTCGAACGGTACTTGGTCATTTAAATCTAAGTTGAAAAATGGCGATAAAGATCTATTATTTTTCTTTTTTTTTTTTTTTCTTTTGACGTATGATCAGTAGATATATTTAATTTTTAAAAGGAATACAAGGCAGATAGTGACGTTGATAATTTCAATGATAACAGTATTAAAGTCAATTGTTTAGTCGTTTGATTATTGTTCAAGGGTCAACGTTCCCTTGCATCCGTTGAGGGATTCGTAAAAAGAGGGGGAACTAAATCACGAGCTCTCGAAACAATAATTTTACTATTCTAAACGATCGTCATGCTTCGTCACGTTCCGTTAGTAAGATTTTCTTTTTCTTTTTTCTTTCTTTTTTTTTTTCTTTTTAATCTTGTCAATAATTGCCCGAGAGATTTGAAAGTTTTAAAGGTTGAAAATCGTTGAAAAGAAGTCGAATCGAAAGCGACTCGAATGTATCGTAGAATCAAAATTCGGAGCTCGGGATTTCCTTTGCATTCCATCACGAAAGAATGAGATACGTTGCGACCTTCGAACGAGAGAGGCTTAAGAATGACATTTCGAAAATACACAAGGAAAAAGAATTTCTTTCGGATTTTTCCTTCATTTTCTTCTTTTTTTTTTATATGCTTTATCTATTGTTCTTATTTCGTTATCTTAACTCATAACTCTGTTTATTTTCGAATAATAATTTGATTGTTACTGATATTTTCTGTTTTATAGCGATAGTTTATAACTGGAAAAGTTTCGTAAACAACAAATAAACAACATCTATATTAAAATTTATATCTCTTTTAAATTCAAACCTTTTCTTGTCATGAGAATTTAAGAATAGAAAAGTTTCATGGACAACAACCACGGTAAAACTTATATCTTGTCTAAATCTACATTTTTTTTCTAAGAAAAGTATTTACGGATTGAAAAGTTTTATATACAATAAGTATGTTAACATTCATGTCTCTTCTAAATTTAAATCTTTTTAAATGGAAATTTACGGATGAAGAAGTTTTGCTAAAGAAAAAGAACATTTAAATCCCTATTAAATTTAAATCTATTTTTAAAATGAGAATTGGCTAATTGGAAAAAATATATTAAAATTTAAATCAATGAATTCGAAATAAACAAGAGTTGCAATTAACTGCAGTAATACTTGCTAGGTGAAGCATCCCACTGCAGTTGATCGATTTAGCTTTGAGGTCAAGGACGACTATCTCACTAAACAGAGATGTACGATGAAAAGCATGGAAAATGTACGAATTGAGATTGCATCTTTCTCTCTCTTTCTCTGTCTCTCTTTTTATCTCTCTTTCTAGATTTTACGTTTCTCATAAAAGCAAGACTTTTTGTTGAGAGACATTCGTTACTTTGAAATCTGAACAAAATATCGTAGTGAAAAGTCTGCTGTTCGTTCCAAAAATAAGAAATAAATATAAGAGAAGAATAAAAAATGTATAGATTTTTTTTTTGCTATAGTTACATAAATAGAATAAATGTGGTATTTTATAATCAGAATTTCTGATTTTATCATTTTGCTATTACAGTGACTTATAAATAAGTATCGTTTTATGGTAATAAATTTATTTATGGCACTTATTTATGAATTAATTATAATACTCTTTTCTTTTATCGTTTTTTATTAATTTTTTTATTTTTTTATTTCATTTTTGGTACAGGTACTTGATTGATTTTCTCGTTCGAGATTTTATTCGAAGTAATATATGCATAATTTTCTTTTTATATATTAATCTACTTATGAAACGAATAACGATAATCTTGCTTATCGGAGATACATGCATGCGTATACGTATAAGTAACTTTCTTCTAAAGATTAGACTGTCCAGGAAGTCCTCGAGAAGATATAATCGAGTTAATATAGTCTCAAGTCAGAAAGCTAATGTTTCCGGGTTAGGTTCGCATAACACGAATTATACGTGGGACACCTCGTCGATTTCGTATCTCATAGGATATAAAAAGAGAAAGAGATATTTCCATCCTTTACTTTTTCGATCCATCACCTTCTATATCCTTATCGGCAAAATGTATTACGTTAGTTGTCGTTGGACCGACTTTCACTTCTTCACCAGGCCGTGTGCATTTCTGGGGATTGCGCAAAACGCATCGTGAAATAAATAACTCGGCTAATAAATTACCTTGTTGTCGAATTCTTTCTCTTCGACTGAAACTTCAATTGAAATGCGTTCGCTTTTTCTTCAAGAAGAAAAAGGAAGAAAAAGTTTAGCTCAATTGAAATATTTTCAGATGTCATACTTAAAAGAGGAATCATAAATATTATTATTTTTTTTTTAATTTTTGTTAATTTTAATTGATATAACAATATGAACTAACGTTATGACGGAAAACTGCATTTTAATATAGATATCCGTATGTAATTATTGCAGGCCGGGTTTCATTAGAAATAAATACGCAATCAAAGTTTATAAATTTAGTTTTAATCATTGAATCAACCGAGACTTTTCCTCTGTTTCTCTTTTTTTCTTTTTTATCTAATGATAACAACCAGAATTTTCGAATCTATTTATTATTATCTCGTGCTTCCTAAGTTCAATATCCTCTGAATGATTAGATAAATCAAAATGAGAAGTAGAAAGAGAAAGTAAATGAAAAAGATTAAAAATAAATATTTGCTTCCTTTGCTGTCAGATAATTCAATTTTCTTATATTAAGATCGACTTCAGGAAACGATCAGATCATTGTTCTCTCTTTCAGCATCCTTTGTTTTTACCATGGAGTTTGATGATTACTATGAACAATGATGCATATCCCGTAATAAGAAAGAGAGAGAGAGAGAGATGAATAATTTTGTTAAAAATTTATCACGATGTCGCCCCACATCCTGTGACTCACAGTTTCGAGATCGACACTATGCAGTTGTATGATACTTGCTACGCTCCTGAAAATTTACTATCTCTCTTTCTCTCTCTCTTTCTCTCTCTCTCTTTTTCTGTCTTTCTTCATCGTCTCTCTACCTCTCTCTTTTTTCGACGTAAACGAATTAACTCCCTTCTACTCGGTATAGAAGGGTCGGACCCCTCTTGTCTTCTCATAGAACATTATCGAACGATATCTCGATCGTCTCGGTCGTGATCGTAGCCGATTTTATTAGAATAATTTCGTATCGAATCAATTTGTTTATCCTTTCGTCATAACGATTCTTGTTTACTGTAGTAATATAGTATTTTTTCTACGTTTATATAATATATTCGTACATTTACATTCGCTTATATCATTTAACAGTCTATGATACAATTTTTTTTTCCTAACTATAAATTAATTATATAATGCGAGAATTATATAATATTACTTACAATAGTATATAATTATACTCTAATATATTTATATTAGTTTTATACTTATATAATATATATATATATAATAATTTATACTTAAAAATGTGAAACATGAAAAATTTCGAGTATAAGCTAATAATTAATTTTGTCTGTAGAAAATAAAATAGAATTGTAAAAACCCTTAGATAAATAAATGTGTAATATTTAAATGAAAATATGCCGTGCAACCAGACGATAGATTGTTTTAAAAATTAAAACAGTAATGATACGGTCGATCAAATCATCCGACAAAAAATTCGAAGACAAACTTTCTCTTGGCTCTCGTCGAAGTTCGTTTTATTTTAGGTAGACATTATTATGAAATCTCGATAATAAAAGATCAACTGTATCCTCGATTTTTCAATCACTAAAAATTATTCTCGAAATACGGGAAGAAATTCTTCCGCTTGTTTCCTTTTTGCAAGCGTTGGAAGAATAAAGAAGAAAAAAAAGAAGGCATAGGAGACAAAAAATTAATAATTTGAAATGTCACGATTACATAACTGAGAGAATTCACGATGTTCTATGCATAGTTCTTCTTTTATTACCTTCTATGGTTCCGTTTTGTCATCGTAAACGCTACGTACATATATATATATATATATATATATATATATATATATATATATATACATGCAAAAACACACACATATATATTACACCCACAGTCAGTCAAGTGGCATTAACGCCTACGCATGAGATTCACATGTCATCTCGTACTTGTTTGTCTTTATATCATGTATATATGTGTGTGTGTGTACCTCTTCAAGAGGACAATGTTTCTTCAAACATTCTTGATAAATCGCATAAACATACATGTGGACAGTCAATCAAAGCAAATACCGCATATACGAGTCAGTCGAAAAAAAAATATTTTCTCATAAAATAATTTATTCTTTCTTTTCTTTTATTTTGTTTTCTTATTAACCGTCTGATATGCAGTAATTTTGATAAAATCAGTCTTATTATCAACGATGACGATACGATGTTGTTGACGTCAACGATTCTTTTTCTCTCCGCTTTTTTCTTTTTTTTTTTTTTTTTTTTAATTCAATCTTTTATACGTATGACAAAATATATGACAAAATATTTAGAATTTTTCATAATTAATTTTTCGTAGAATTTATCATAAATGCATAGGAGACAATAGAGACGAAAATAATCAATGCCTTGTTTGTTAAAGTCCGCTTATTACGCTATGTCTTTCTCTCTCGTTGCACTTCTCTTGTGCACTCCCGCATCATTCTCATGCGCTCGTAATGCGACTATTCGCCTGTACATCATACGTACAGCTTCGTCATTAGAGGGGCTCTATAGATCCCTCTTCGCGTGTATACACGTACAAGAGAGGGGGAGAGAGAAAGAGAATGAGAGAGAGAGAGAGAGAGAGAGAGGGAGAGGGAGAGAGAGAGAGGAGAGAGAGAAAGAAAAAGAGAGAGACCTGTCTGGATTTAAAACAGAGGTGCTCAATGTCCTCCTTTGATTTGAAAAATTTATATATTGTATTAATGATACAATTTATTTTAAATTGTATTTTTTTAATAATAATAATAATAATAATATATATATATCTTATGTATGTACGTGTTACAGGAAATGAATATTTTCAAGAATACAGGATGTTTGTGTATGTGTGTATAGTCAACACGTGTTACGTACCCCTGATAGAAACATGATCATGCTACACAGCTGGCTCGAACATTGGCGTAGTACTCGTAAGATATTTATAGAAAGAACTTTATCATTTAACTAGATTAGACATTTTGTATTATCTTATACGGTCTAACTAATAAAAGAAATTCGAAATAGGGAAATTGTTTTATAGTAACATCCAATTAGCTTAGCTCGAAGGTTTTAAGAATTGTCGTCATCGTGGAAAGAATTTTTCCATCTATGATTCGTATATTTCATAAAATAATAAAAAAATTTTACAAGGATGAAGAAGATTGAGAAATACTGAAGTTAACTTATCTCTTGTGATGCTATTTGTGATGTTTTATGCGATAGATAAGACAGAGGTAAGAAAACGAACGTTAAATCAAGGAAACCTTATTCGTATCTCAAGAAACTTGCAAGAAATGCATGATTCTGTGATTGGAGAAGCGTGAATTAGAAGAGCGTGGATGGCTCATCTTGAATGACTAGATAATAGAAAGATCAACGAGTGTAACCGAGTACGAGGAATTTAACAATTTTGATTTTTCTGAGATCCCATTCGCAAATTATAGAGCGTATCTTATTTTATTGTATTATTTTTTTTTTCTTAAGATAAACCTTCATTTTTTAAAAATAACAAAGTATTTTTATGAATATATTTTTAAAGAAAACGTATTAAATATTGTATGATAATACGTTTCATAAATCGATTGGCTTCTATATATATATATATATATATATATATATATATATATATATATATATATGTATGTATATTATAGTATAAAACTAATATAAATATATTATAATTTGTTCATAGATACAAAAAAGTTTATAAATTTTAGAGTTAAATGATATAAGCGGACAGGAATGTATGTATAACGTAGAGATATACTACTTCATTTGTATAGTAAATTATACTAGTACACAGTTATACATTATATAAATCAATAGCGTTATATGTATGTACATAGATAATGTAGGTACGTGATAATAATGATTATATCCTATAATATATGATAATTTGTTACCTACATACATACATGGAGATGTATAGATGTTAAAAGTAAGTACGAAAATGTTGAAAATACTTAGTATGAGATCCCTATGACGAAATCCTTTAGCACTTAGGGGATAAAGACAAAGGATTAAAGAGGGTTGAAGTTGTAAAAGGGTTGGACAGACTATTTCACAAAAGCTTCAGTAATAATTAAAAATACGATTCCGATATATATCACTTTATCCGTTGTTCTGGATGGATCGAATAAATAAAGAAACATAAAGAAATTGATTATTATTTGTTCATACTTTGCGGATTAGTCATTGCCCATTTGATTCATGCGTTGCGATCCTATGACAATGAGCATCTTTATTTCAAGGATAACGTTTGTCATTTGAAACACTTTACATCGAATCGATTGATATTATTAGCAAATTATCACAGTTTTTTATCTCTCGCAAAAAGAAATAAAAATTATTAAAAATTTCCATTAAGATGACTTTGAAATTAGTATATAAAGTTAGTCGATTATTAGCCGATTATTAGCATAAAGGTATATAATTATTATGAATTATGATTTACACAATCCTTGAATTATGTTTTACTATGAAGTTTCACGAAATCGTCCCGTGACTTTTCGTTACACGTTGCGTGTCACGTAAATCTCACGTTAATTATTAATTCAAAAACGTGAAAGTATGTATTTCGTACGAGTTCGAGATTGCATGCAACTTTTGAAACAAAGAAAAAAAAGAAGTGAACGATTCTTTCAGATGGAGAAAAAAAATTGGACTAAGTTATAGGGAAACAATTTATCAATCTTCAAACTGATAAAGCATTAATTAAACACACAATACATCCTATAATATTGTCAGATTTATTTTGAAAAAATTACTAACAATATTTAATATAAAACAACTTTTATATTGTACAATTATTAGGCCATATTTATTTCTTAGATTTATAATAATTTTTTTCAGAAAACTTTCAAATCATTTATTGTGACTGAAATGATTTCTTTAGATTTTTTTAGTACAGCAAATATTATAAAATTAATTGGCGAAAAAAAATCTTCAAGAAAAATCAACTCAGTATTATCGAGCATTGATAGCCCTTTGATTTAGTCCAATTATGGAAAAAAATGATCGTTTACAGATAATTTAGTTTGAATTAATTAGTTGATCAAACAATTTGATACGAAAAAAAAAGGAAAAGAGCGATTTCTTTGAGACGGACAAAAATGATGGAAAAAGTAATTCAATTCTAATCAATTAATAAATTAATTAAACAATTAAAAAGAAAGTTTTTAATATTGTATTTAATAAATTAATAATTACATTTTTCATTTTCTTTTCTCTCTCTCTCTTTTTTTTTTTTTGTTAATACACCTTCCGATAACTCTCCCTTTTAAATATTTCCGCGAATACTCTTCTCTCGTTGATTTTTCACTTCCGGTTGCGACTACTCGAACAAGAGGCCAATTGATTTACTGTCGCATATATGAATCACGAAACGAGTCACGCGATGACAAAAATTAATTATCGTAGCTGTTGCATAGTATGTTTAACACGTGTGTGAGTTTCTGAATCAGAATTCGGTCCATGATCGGAGAAACATTATTTCTTTTTTATTTCTTTTTTTATTTCATTTGCTATGGCTTAAGTGTTAGGCGTCTCCAAAGATAAAATCATAGGAGGTCGTGGATGTGCTGAGTTATATCAACGGATCAACAAACCCGGCACGTTTTACAAATGCTCATTCATTTCACGAATTGTTATTTGTTTATTTTGTATCTGCGTATTCTCAACGTTATTTTTAGATTTTTACCGATGCTTACTGAGAGCATTATTTCTTTTAGAATCATTTTTATTTCAATTTTCTTTTATAACTTTTTGCTACTTTGACAATGTCCAAAGAAAATAAATTTTCTGATATGAATAAATAATGTCATGTGATTCATATGTCAATATATTAAATTTTACATCGTGTAATTGAAAGTGCTTTTGTTATATACTCTTACATATATACTTTTAGATTTCCTTTTAAATTCATTTCTCGATGATCGAATTTAATGAAAGGTATAGAAAGAAGAATTCGAGTCGTATTTGTAGGGACATTGTACTCTAATAAATCTCGTCGTTTAAAAATTTGATATTTAAAAACAACATTTCAATGAATAAATGAAAAATCATTGAGCCCATATAGTTGCAAGATCGAACAATAAAATACAATAAATATTCAAAATCGAATTTAATATATAATATTTTGTTGATTAATTATTCTTAATTTATTTCGTTGCACGAGTTTCGCGTTTAATTGTGATTGTGTTCTTTAACAATAACAAATTTATTATTCGTAGTTTAGAATTACAAGCGTATTCGTATTCGTATATGTCGTGATATCGAGCGATTCAGAAGTATTTCGCATTAATGTTCGATGATTGAATATTTCCGATTGAATGTTTAATGACTTTTGACGAAGTAAGTGCGAGGACGATTATGAAATTAGAAAGGGAAAGAAAAAACAAAGAGTAACTATAAAAAATATATAAAAAGAAAAAGAATGCTTATTGGTCGCAGACATTTGAAACGATTAAACGATTGCATATGGGGTTCCTTGTTCGAAGTGAATATACAGCTTTATGAATGACAAATTGCTATTTTAAAGATAAGATTCAGACGACCTTATGACTCGTTCGGTTTATGAATCTACATACCTCTTATATTTATTTATTGTCAGATTTAGCATCTTTTCGAAAGACTACGCGTTCATCTGAAAATTTTTTTCATTCGAATAATAGCGGCAATATGTTTTTTATATCATTTTATAATACCGCTTTTTCTTATTGAAGGGTAGATATTTTTTCAAGTGATATGTGACTTGGAAGAAAGTCGTATGAATGGTCGGCCAATGGTGCGTATAATATGCGTCAACATGTTTTGATATCCGATAACTTCAGAGAAATTTTTTTTCTTTCTGCCTCTCTCTCTCTCTCTCACTCTCTCTCTCTTTCTCTTTCTCTCTTTTTCTTTCTTTAATTCTCCTTAAAAAGCGAGATCGGATATGATTCATTCATGGTTTAAAGTCTAGCAGATAATAGAGATAGATTTTCCGCGAATCATTATGTTCTTATAATGTAATGACGCTCGTAGCTACAACCGGTTTCATTTCTCGAATATCGACATAATCTATTCTTTTTGCACGCAAATCTGCTCGAGTTACTACTTCTTTTAAATGAATCTTTTTATATTGTTAAATGAACAGATACGTTGTTGCATATGAATTAAGAAAGATATTCGATTGAGACAGTGTTTCGTTAAAAATATAAAAGCGATTTAAAAAGATCGTTTAATAATAATAATCATCATCATCGTCATCATGTGATTAGATATATATAAACTTCTATTTATTTGTTCGATATAAATAATTAAGTAGGATTACATCACTTATATTACGTACTGATACTTTATTATCGACACTGATTATTTATTTAAAATACCGACTAAATGTTTTTAAAAATTAATCCAATAAATAACAGCTCATAATATTATTATAAATTTTGAATTGATTAGAAGCGATAGAAAAAAAATATATTAAGGAAAATTTCATGATGTCAAATATTCCAAGAGTACGAAATAAAACATCAGACTTCCGGTGAAACCGGAAGTTCAATGATTTATAGTTTTTCTTCTGGTACACATGACATTTTTTTAAGTAATTAAATATTTGAATCAATTATCTTTAAAAAATTATTAAACACATATAGACGTAAAGTTAATAATTTTAATTAATAATAATGGTAACAATAATAATGATTAAGTATATACAATATTAAGTTTCTTCTATTCGTATATGTTCCAATTACAATTTCTACTAAATACATATATCCTTTTTTCTTTTTAAGTATGCAGATCAAAGGATGCGTTGTTGTCCAGTATATACATTGATAAAGATTCTTGATTGAGAACATATTTTATTACATATGATAGAACGATCTAAAGAGATCTTTTAATACTAATTAATAATAATAATCATAATTATGAATGCGCGTATAATATACATTTGCTCCAATTGCAACTGATTGTAAAAGTTTTCTTCTCTTTTTAAATTTATGTATCAAAAAGTGCATTGACGTCTATATAAATATTCAAAAAATCTTCTAAAAATTGAGAATAATTTTTGTTATATTTAAAAACGAGATTTAACGAAAAAGATGATTAATTAATAATTCTGAATAATAATGTATATTTAATTAAAATATATATATATATATATATACACCTATATAATTTTATATATAATTTCTCTAAAATTTTTGTTTCTCATTTACAGATCAAAGGATGTGTTCTCGCTTGGACATACATTGAGGAAGATCCTCGGTGGAGAACGTATCTCGTTACACGTAAAAGCAATGTGAAAAAAACTGTTTAATAATAATCATAATAGTAATCATCGTGACGATCATCTTTCACTCGAAATGGCTGTCTTATCGGAGCGTATGATATCTACGTTTGTGGTGATAGCACTGATCTGTACGTGTACTTTGGCTGTACTCGAAGGACCGAATGTTTGCACGCGTCAAGATACGTGAGTATAATCTTTAAATTTATTTTTTTTTTCGATTATTATTGTCAAAGTATTTACTGACTTTTTCACACTAATTTTAAGAAACTTACTCATGATCAGCACAGTTCATAAATGAATTATATTCTAATACAATAGTTTTTATTATTTTTTATTCATTATTTAACTCAATGATCATTTTATTCGTAGTAAATTTTAATTTGTTGAATTAATTAAATGTAAATTACCACCTAATTATTGGATTATTTCAATTTTTATATTCAGTTACATTCGATTTATATCCGTAGTAATTAATTTTTCAAATTTAGTACAGTAGATCATCCTAGATAGATTAATCGTTATGACAGAATAACTAGTTAATAAATGAATTCTAATCTTATCAAAGAAGTAGTGCATATATGAAAGAACATATTTTTAGATACAAGATCACTGTAAAAGTATCAGAGCAGAAACCTTACACCATACGAGAGAATACATGGTGTCTAAGCTTCCCACCGAGATGTTCCAAATACAAAGTTGTCTTTAAAACCATCTATAAGGAACAGGTTAGCTTACCAACTCGTTTGCTTTGCTCCACTTTTACCTTGTTCAATGTATATACGTATATATGTACTTCTAAGCTTTACCATATATGTATATGAGCATGCACCAATCCCTTGATTTTTCATCTTCCTCTACAATTTAGGAAATAACGAAGCAAAAACCAGTAGAGGAATGTTGCAGTGGTTATACTGAAACAACAAGTCACGATCGTTGTATTCCTATTTGTTCGAAAAATTGTCGACATGGAATTTGTATCGCACCGGACGTCTGTAAATGTGAATCCGGTTATGGTGGACCCCTCTGTGACTTCAGTAAGCTTTTTATTCCTTAAAAGATTTCACAGTTAGATCCTAATAGTTGAACAAAATTTTTTATTTATTTTATCGTAGAATGTCCATTGGGAAAATGGGGTGGAAATTGTCAAGAAGATTGTATGTGTCAAAATAATGCAACCTGTGATCCTTTCGATGGGAAGTGTATGTGTGCGAGAGGATGGAAAGGCAAGTACTGTGATCAGACATGTTCTCCAGATAAGTTCGGTCAGGATTGTGGCGAACAATGTCGATGTAGAAATGGTGGAAGTTGTCATCACATAACTGGAGAGTGTCACTGTGCTCCTGGTTACACAGGTCCTTTGTAAGTTTCTGTGATGTTTTAATTATATATATATATATATATATATATATATATATATTTCTTCGTTAACAACGATTAGGTGCATATAAAATAAAAAATTGCTGTAACTTGTAGGTGCGATGATCTTTGTCCTGCTGGTAAACATGGGAATGAATGTAAGTCAGATTGTACGTGTCAAAATGGTGGAGTGTGCATTCCGACAACTGGCGATTGCTTTTGTCCACCTGGTTGGATGGTAGGTGTATGAGTAATTTGTCTTTTCTTTATACATTGTGATATCATATAAATGATCATTGTTCATTCACATATTATTTACATTTAAGTAGGTAAGATAAAAATAATTATCTTGAAATTATCGTAGGGTTCTGTATGTGCTCATCGTTGTCCGGAAGGTTTCTGGGGTAGAAATTGTTCGATGATCTGTGATTGTTACAACGGTGGTGACTGTCATCACGTTACCGGAGAGTGTCAATGCAAACCTGGTTTTTACGATGACAAAGTAAACACTTTTGTAGATAATACTAATGTTCCTGATCGCCATTATCTATCTAGGTTTAACAAATTTTTTCGATTGTCCAACAGTGTTTGAAGATTTGTCCGAAAGATAAATACGGTGTGAATTGCACTGAAGAATGCGATTGTAGGAACGGTGCCACTTGTTCAGCGACTAACGGTACTTGTATCTGTAGTCCAGGTTGGGAAGGTGAAAAATGTGAGAAAAGAATTTGCGAAGATGGTGTCTGGGGAGAAAATTGTTCCAAGGTAAAGTAACTTAAAATAGTAAATCAAATCGAGAAACGTAATAAAGGATAACGTAAATTTTCTTCAAAGGTTTGCCAATGCGATCAAAATAACACAGAATTCTGTCATCCATGGACTGGTCATTGCATCTGTAAAGCTGGCTGGGACGGTGAAACTTGTAGTAGAACTTGTCCGTTATATACTTATGGGAAAGGCTGTCAGGAACATTGCAATTGCAAGAACAATGCTCAGTGTTCTCCGATAAATGGTACTTGCATTTGTGCACCTGGTTATAGAGGGGATGATTGCAGCGAAATCTGTCCTGAAAATAGATTTGGAGAGGATTGTGTTCAAAGGTGCGCTTGTAAAAATGGTGCTAAATGTTCACCCGAGGATGGCCGTTGCAATTGCACTGCAGGTGAGACAGAATTATTAGAAAATGTTTGTAAACGATGAGATCACGCACTTGAGAGATTTCGTTTCTTTTTTTTTTGTTTCTCTAAATGAGTAAAACAAAAATTAAGAAAGTATTTGAGAAAATTCGTAAGATGCACGTAAAATGGTTTCTTTCTCTCTTTTTTTTTTCTCTTTTTGCATCAGTATTAATAAATTTGTAGACGTGAAATAGTAGATTATTATTTCGATAAGTCGTTAATAAAGAAAACTAGCAGATGAAGGTAAGTAATGCATTGTTACGTATTGTAATATTTTGATAGGATGGGATGGTGTTCTCTGCGATCGTCCCTGCGACGACAAGTCTTTTGGCAAGGACTGTGCGAACAAGTGCAACTGCTTTAATAATGCCTCCTGCAATCCACAAAATGGTAAGGGAGTTGGGTGTAACGTTTTTGTTGTAAAATTCTAATTGGCACCATATTTACTTACCCATTTTCATTGATTAATATCACTAATATTTCGAGTTTCTGCATCTTATCGAAACAAATTCTTACTCTATTTAACTTGTCTCGGTTTGCACCTACACTTGTTTGTAAAAATATATATATATATATAAAAAATATATATATATATAAAACGAACAAAGATTAAAAAAATCGGAGAACACACGTCACGTTATTTAATCATATAGGCACATGCACATGTGCGGCTGGCTTTGTCGGTGAACTCTGCAAGGATCGTTGCCTGAAAGGATTCTTTGGACATGGCTGTACTCAGGAATGTGATTGTCATCCTGAAAACAGCATCGACTGTGATCCAAGGACCGGCCGTTGCATTTGCAAGCCAGATTGGCGAGGTTTGTATGTTATTTTCATTAATTATCTTCATCGATTTATCCACCGAACGTTCGTTCTCACCATCATCATCGCCATCTTCATCATCGTCATCGTCATCATCATCATGGATCTATTCTCGGAAACTGTTTACAATACACTATTGACTGCAATGTCAAAACGTAGGAATCCGGTGTGAGACAAAATGCCCAGAGGGTCTTTACGGCGAGGATTGTCACTCACAGTGCAACTGCATGAACAATAGTTCTTGCGACCCAGACACAGGAAATTGTATTTGCGCGAGAGGCTGGGAAGGGCCGGATTGTTCTCAGCCTTGCAAACAAGGCATGTATGGTGTACGCTGTAAAGAAAAGTGTCCAGAGAAAAAGCACGGTAAGATCTTCGTTAAAAGTAGATGGAATGTTATAACTAATACACTTTGAGAATATGCGTGTGTGATAGTAACGAACGATAATGAATAAGTTTTTGGTCATGGGTAGTGTTTAATATACGCTTGCTCCTATTTTAACAGTAGTCGTTGTATACACATAATATTACTCCCACTTCTTGCTTCTTTTTGTTCTGCCAGAGAGACTTGTCGTATAGGGAATTAGTAAGTATGAAAGTTATCAAAATTAATCAAACGAATAATATTTCAATAAAATGAGAAATTTGATATTTACTACGTTTGATTTCATATCTAATATCTTTTTTGTTTTTATCTTTTAAAGGTAACATGACGTGTGATCATGTCACTGGCGAATACGTATGTCGTTCTGGTTACATGGGACTCACCTGTGAACATCCTTGTCCACCTAACAGATATGGTTTAAATTGTGCCCATCATTGTTATTGCAAAAACGGGGGAGAATGTCATCACGTTACTGGAAAATGTCAATGTATGC
Source organism: Vespula pensylvanica (assembly GCF_014466175.1). NCBI lineage: Eukaryota > Metazoa > Arthropoda > Insecta > Hymenoptera > Vespidae > Vespula > Vespula pensylvanica. The sequence continues at coordinate 7,020,800 of NC_057686.1, forward strand.
CAGGATGGCAAGGTGAATTGTGTCAAACTCCGTGCCAACAGGGTACTTTCGGTGTCAATTGCACACAACATTGCAAATGTCAACATGGTAGATGTAGATCCAGTGATGGTCATTGTCGTTGCTCTCGTGGTTGGACAGGTATCAGGTGTACCGAAAGTAAGTTTGACTTTGCTATTTGAACTTTTAAGTTATAAAACTCGTCTTATATCACATCAATGATGTTTTATATAATTGTTAATAGTTTGCCCTGAGGGATATTACGGTGATCAATGCATGGAGCCTTGCGAATGTAAGAATGATTTCTTCACGTGTCATCCTGCTGAAGGATGTATCTGTAGATACGGTTATACAGGTTTGTTTATCATAATCAACAGATAAATATTTAAAGAAATTATTATTATAATTAAAAAGAAATATGACTTACAGGTGAAAATTGTGACGAACAGTTGTTTTCAAGAAATGTTCAACAAAAGGAAGAATCTGGTTATGGTAGTATGATAGCAGGTATATTCGCAGCGATTATTGTGATCGCTATCACTGTGACAGCTTGGTTCTATCATCGTCGTAGAGTGGCAGATTTGAAAAACGAGATCGCCCAAGTTCAATATATTGCTGATCCTGTACCTGGTAAGTGATCATGATCAATAAGTTGCACTGCATTATTAAAAAATATATTTAAAATAATTTTAAATAACCTAATATATCATTATAGATCGAAACCAATTCGATAATCCTGTTTATGCCTATCAAGGCTCTTCGAGATACGACGATGGTACGACTACGTTGTTGAATAATCGTCAAATTAGAAACGATCTTGGTACAAATAAAAATGTTAACAATGAGAGAGTTAAACTTGGTTTTGGCGTAACCATAGAAGAAGATGACGATTGTAAAGGTACATTAATCATCTATTAACGATTCTTAAACAAATTAAAAGGACAAAAACGAGTTGTTTCTTTTTTTTATTTAGGTGCCTATGGGCTGCAATACGATCTGAAGAACAGAGACGCCGATTTAGGAAATCCAAATTTGAACGTTTATCATAGTATTGATGAGATGGATGGGAAGAAAGTCGAACATGTCTATGACGAGATTAAACAAAATGAATCCGAATACGATCATCCAGATCATCCAAGGCCATTAAGCACCACCTGGAAGAGTCAATATCATCGAATGCCCAATGGTACTGGACCTAAAACAGAAGATGATGATGCTGGACCAAGCCAACTAAAGGACAAGGATCCTGAACTGGGAGAAACTTAAAAAGTGTCTTACAACATTGTTCACGCGATGGATTTTATTTTGCGTTCGAGCCAAAGTGCAAAAAAAAGACTCTGGTGACATAATGCATCATCATCAACACGAGACATTGACAATGAGTCAGGAGAAGTCGAAATTGGCAAGACCTTTCGACTTGCGAGCAATAAAAAGTGCAAGACGTGTAGTGGAAGCAATACTTTCGGACCGAATAATCCACACACGTTTTACATTTATCATTTTGCAATATTCGTTTTTTCATTTTATCTTTTATCCTTTTGTTTTTTTTCTTTTTTTTTACATCGAAAAATTGTATTATTATAGATACTATTTATACAATATATAGATGTATGTATATTATAGAAATTGATATTTAGAAAATGAGAGAGAGAGAGAGAGAGAGAGAGAGAGAGAGAGAGAGAGAGAGAGAATGAGAGAGAGAGAGAGAGAGAGAGAGAGAAAAAAATGAAATCTTCTCACTTGAAAGTGTAATGAAGGATTTCTTTAATGAGCTGCATGGAAGCGTGAAATAAAATTTAATAATATAAACGGATCTTTCCAATAGAATCGATTCAAAGATCTCGTTAATTCGCTAACGTTATTGGATATAATATTTACCCTATGATTCGAACAGATTCGTATTTTTAATAAAAAAAAAAAACTCGTTGATCGTTTTATTGAGAAATATTTGAAATAAAAGTGATATGTTTGTTGGGTGATAGAAGTGCGATAAGTCGACCTGTGATAACGAGTGTTACATAAAATTGTAATCCTTAACTCGTATTCATAAAATGCATATACACATACATACATATACATATATAATATATGATCAAGATAAGAGATACAATACTTGCAACGTTTATTCTGTCTTTTTCTTTTTTTTTTTTTTCTTTTTGTTCTTTTTTTCTTCTGAGAGCGAAATCACATATAATTTACAAAAAAGGAACTCGATGCGACCAATTGCTCTTACATTATATCTTGCAATAAATTCTACATACATTCATGATCATCTCTATGGACTATACGCAATGTTAATCTTCGAAGGACAGATTCTTTTTTTCATGCGTGTACACACACAGATATATGTATATATATTTATATTTGTAGATAAATATATATACATATATATATATACATATATATATATATATATATATATATATATATATTAATTCTTAACTCATATACTGGCGCGGATAAATCTAGATTCTAAATTCTACGTACGCAATAATATTTCCAAATATAATCTCGAGTTTTGACTCAGTCGAAGAGGCAAATGTCTTTTATTATATATATATATATATATATATATATATATATATATATATATATATGTATATCTTGGCGTTAAAAATGATAAAGATAAAGATATTATCTTTGGGAAGGATACGGAGTAGAAGGCAGTGTACTATTTACATAAACGGTCGACGGAATCTAGGATCCAATTTTTAATAAGTTGCTTCGTCCTTGTTCTTTTTTAGCGCCAGTCTTTTTCCTTTTTTTTTTTTATAAATAAACAAATAATTACTAAATATACATACAGAGAATTAAGATTAATAGGGTATACCATTCGAATAACGGAATAATCGTGTACACGTAGGCTTAATGTTATGTGCTTGTTATTTGTTTTTTTTTTTTTTTCATTTTTTTTCCTTTTTTTCTTTTATTGCCGTTGTAACACTGTTGCTTTTGTTCTAATTAAGATATTTTGTTTCCTTGGTAATCCGTAACAGGATAAGAAGATCGAGAATCTAAAAACCATCTATAAAACGTCGCGACGTGTGTCTACGATTAAACATTATTATTTACAACGAACGTTCAGCGTATTTTTAAGGGTACATATAATATAACATACGATGACCGATTAAAAATCTTTCTTCGTTAATCGTTCATAATCAATCGCAAATTTTTTTTTTATGACGATTCGTACGTGAATTATATCCATAAAATGACATCTATATTATACAGAATAAACTTATCATATTAGTCCTCTGCTATATGTCGAACATGTCGAAAAATTAATACCTTCGAAATGCGTGCCTTTTAAAATTTATTTATAAAAAAGAAAAGGAAGAAAAAGAAAAAATAAATTACTTTCAGACATGTTCGTCGAGTCGTCGTATACCAAAAGATATCTCGAATCGATTGTTATCACGATCTCGAGGCAGTGGTGAAGAATGATCGAGAGAAAGATATATATGGAAACAATCGAAAGTTGTTTCGAAGATCGTTGGACAATCGCCGTCATCTTTGAAAATTTTTCTTTAAGTCCATGATCGGTAAAGGACTTTGTATATTTTGGGACAAGGAATTAGTTAATATCCAGAGAAATATGATTTATAACTAAATATACATGGCACGTTGATCGACCGTATAATAGGCCGAAATTCAAGGTCACACATATATATATATATATGTAATAATATATATATATATATATATATATATATATATATACATACATATATTATATTAAGGAGAATTATATTGTTTCGTCGCGAAAATGCATCGCGCAAACACTAGTCAATGACAATATAAGTTAAGTATAATCAATGGCAGTTTGGCCATTCGTTACTTTACATCTTTCCGTTGTTTATCGTTTTAACTTTCAGATTGAACGTTCTGATGTTTGATAGTTCGAGTACCGAAACCTTTAAACAACTTTCTCTACTCCTATCATTCGACATTTTCTTTCTTTTCTTTCCTTTCCATTATCTTTTTTTTTTTTCTTATTACAATCATACGTTTTTAAGATAGTACTCGATATGTCTATTAAATATGTATAATAAAGAGAGCCATAAATCTCATTGAAATAATTTCTCAAAAAAAGAAAAAAGAAAAAAAAAGAAACAAAAAGAAATTGTCGTATATAATATCCTATATACACACATATTATTTTGGACGATTTGAGTACTTGCTTAAGATAAGACCGAGACTTTTGGCAGGCGATATGCGTTTGGATTACTCGAAGATCCTCTTTAGTGATCGAGTTGTTAATATCGGTATCTATTTTATCGACTTTCGAGTAACCAAATACTGGGACACATTCGATTAAGTTTTTTTACTCGCAAAAGAATCCCTAAGTTCCTAATCGGAGTAAGGTGACTTTAGCGAGGGAACACGTTGTTTTATCTATATAAAAATCGTCAAAAGAAAGATTTAAAAAAAAAAAATAAAAGTAGAAAGAGAGAGCGTCTCTCAGTTTCCAGACCTCGACGATCGAACGAGATCCAACAAGCAAACGATTCAATCATTCGTTTGGAAGGATCGATCGTAGGGTTTATAGGCAATACTATTCAAAAGCCATAACCCAATCGATTGGCGAGGCCGGCGACGGATCAGAGATTCTCGTTATCCTCATCGTCCTCACCACCGTGACTCTCATCGCTATCTTGCCGGTCTACTGCAACGAAAATGGCTACGAAACCTTTGAACGATATCGTGTCGTCCGTTCGAAATCGTACGAGAAGTGCCTCGCTCGTCGATACATAATCAGTTTTATTCTGAAACAAAGCCATCAGCTGTTAGTCCAAATATGGTTTCTCATATTAATTAAAACTAATTAAAACTAATTAAAAGTAATGAAATTAAGAAACTATGGTTTAACTAAAACTAATTAAAACTAATGGAAATGAAAGAAAGTATGTATATATGTATATATATATATATATATATACCAAGTTTCCACAGAGTCGACCAAAGGATGGATTGGATGCATCCAAACCGGAGAATATCTCAACGAAATCGTAACCACATTCGCTTTGATACTCCAATTGGAAGGAGAAGAAAGACAGGTGAACGTTCTTGCCGATTGGTGCTTCGATAGTCCAATCACAATCGGTCCCATGATCGTAATTACTATATCCGTATCTGACGTGCGAGTACAGGTGTTTTACCTTATCCGTCGCCATCAAGTATCCTCCGCAGGCTAAAAGAAAAAGAATGACTTGAATGAAAAAAACGAACGTCGAAGAAGAAACTACTTGGATAATGACTGTTAACCTACCAGTACTGTGTATAGCTTGGAAACCTTTTCTTTGGACGGAGGCATCGCTCTTGAAGATCATGTACATCTGATTACCAGTCGCTGAAATCGGATGAGGCTCCTTAGTACCACAAAAGCGACCTAACGTGTGACTTTCTGGTGAATCCCCATCGTAAATGGCAATGTGATCGTAAGCACATTCTTGATGGGATTCCATCTCAAATACTTTGAATACCTACGAGAATATAAAGATCCATTTAAATGTAAGCCCCCGAAATTCGTTGAACATATATAGTTATCTTTTCGTGATCTGTGTCCCTTGAAAGTCATAAAAATGTAGACCGACCAGTTTGATACGATGTCCCGGCTTGGTAGTGAAGTGCCAAACACAGTCCTTCCGGCCAGGATAATACTCAGGAAAATTGGGCGACGTAATGGTGCCTACGGGCGCCGTAATCTCGTACTTGCAGCCACCCTCTTTACAATCGTGGCCATTTTCATGAAGTGTAAAGCCATTGTGGCAGGAACACTGATAGGAGCCTATCGTATTCTTACACTCGTGCTGACAACCACCATTGTTATTCGCGCACTCATCCATGTCGGTGAAAAAGACTGCGGCGAAGCCTGTCTTCTGCACACTGAAAAAGTTTACGAGCAATAAAAGTTTTGGTATATTGGAAAAAATGATACATGAAATCTATTCGTCGATCGTCCAACCTGTTATCTGATGTGAATACGATCCTCATAGAGTTGCCTTCCGACGTGATCATTGGTGGTAACCTAACACCACAGAAAATGCCATGTTTCCTCAGAATATCGTCACCGAGTTTACTAGCTATTTCGAGAGAATCATATTCGCATTCTTGTTGATAGGCATTGTTGCCTTCGAGATCGAAATGAGTGAAATTTAAAGTGATACGATATTGCGGTGGTGCTATAATCTCCCAAATACAATTTTTGTTTCCTGGATAAGTCTCCGGGAAAGATGGACTCGTGATCGTGCCATTACTATCGTCAAAAATACCACCGCATGCATCTGAAAGGTTTCAATATATTGGTTTAATCTCAACAGAAAAATTATGTAGATCAATAGCGGACTCACCTTCGCAATGTTTCCCATCAGAATGCAATTCGTATCCGATTTTACAAGAGCACTCGAATCCACCAAGAGTATTTATACAATCATGTTCGCATCCATGATTGGTCAACTCGCACTCATCGAATTCTAATAAAAAAAAAAAAATAAAAAAAAAATGACTTTTTGAACACTTAACAAACAGATTATTTTATTAACTATCGATGATATCGATGAAAACATACCTTTCATGAAAGTTGCCGAGAATCCAGCTTTTTGTACGGATCCATCGCTAACGAATTTAACAAGCAATTTATTCCCGGTAGATTTGATGTCAGGTGGTATTTTATAGCCACAATAAACTCCGATCAAAGGGGAATCGGCATTGTGACCATCGCGTACTTCGACATAGTCATAGACGCAATTGTCGTGATTTTCGATCTCGAACGATTGAAATTTCAGAGCGACCTGATAATCCTGCGGCACGGAGAGTCTCCAAACGCATTCTTTACTAGACTGATATTCTTCAGGATAATTAGGTGACTCCAAATGACCAACGCCATCCAATTCGACATCACCACCACAGACAGCTTCGTAACTCGCCGTAAAACCACGATGTCCGCTTTGACGTTCGGAAGTAACGTAAGTTACGAGCATACGACTTCCGGTAGATACCACTGGCTCATGGATCTTGCCACTCCCGCAAAAACGACCTACCAATCGCATAAACGTTCGTATTTTCGAGATCAAAGGGAAACTTTTCATGGATTATACACTTTGTTACCTCGACGAATGAAGCCGCGATATAGCACTTTAATTACAGTTAATGACGAGACACAGAGAAAACTTTAATTTCCATTAGGAAATTGAATTCCATGGGCTAATTGATACGAGTCAGTGAAATTGGCAGGTTATTGGAATCGAATCGCGATGCGAAAAGCAATTTATATTTCTTGTATATTACCATATGCTTTTTGTCAAACGATTAACGATTAATTTCAAACGATCAGATGAGAAAATTATACCTACCTAGTACATGACTTTTGTACCAATAACCATCACGAATTTCGAGATAATCGCTACGGCAATAATCGCTCTTAAAGATGTCCAAGGACGTGATGTTCAGAACGATTCTTTCTCCATGAGTAGCAGTGATCCTCCACTCGCATCGTTCTCCATCAATTGCTGGAGAACTGTTAGGGTGAGTTGGTGAACCAAAGCTACCGCTGTTTTCTTGGAAAGTCCTACCACATTCTAGTCGATTGATAAAAAAGAAAGAATCCTTATTAACATCCTCCCATTGTGTGATTTCTTTGAACGATCAGTTCCAAGTATTCTTACTGTAGCATTTGTAAAGAAGATTCGTTTGAGCGATGTCACCCTCGCTCAGTCGTATCCTTTGGCCGATCTCAGGTCGTTTCTTTCCGTGATTCTCTATAGGTAAAATCGTGTCCAAATAAATGCCCTTGGAGAATGTATTCTTGGCGTAATGCATGATGGAATCGTAATCGTATGGCAGACCCAACGAGTTCACTTCTTCATCAGTCAGTTTATTAAAGTTATATTCCTGACCTGAAAATGATTAATAGCCATTGTTTCCAGAATGTTTACATTGAATATGCGGTTCATATTTTGATCAGGTAAAATCGAACGAATATTAACTCAAACATGGAGATAAAGATCTCATACGTTTATACGCTAAACCAATATCTATCTCTGAAATAATAACAACGATGGTTCGATCAAACTTATACAGTAACATTTAACCTACCACCACCGTGACATTAATCGAGGGACGATCGGTGCGTTATCCAACTTGCGAGCAAATATTACAATACTCCCTACCATTCTAGCTTCTACGTTGTTAAGGATTACCGAGATTTGCCATGTGCCTTGCCACAAATTGGCCCATTTATCTACCGCGCAAAGTCATTTGCCACGAAGGCAAACTCGATCCCATTGTTAGTGATCCCTTCTCTCCACTTCAGCTCTCGGGACATCTTTCCTCGCTTAAACGTTGCTCCAGTCACGTACGATGTACATCTACGCTTGGATAAATCCGGTTGCACGTTCACCAAACATGGTGCGTTTAGCTATTTGAATGTCCCGTCAATGAGTATGAGGAGAATATCGAGAAATTCGAACGTAGCCCGAAGTAACGATTTTCCAAATGTCTCGATGATGAATTATGTGCGTATGTCTATATATATATATATATATATATATATATATATATATATATATATATATATATATATATGCATTTTTAAAATGTATCGTCATCGTTAATTTTAGTTCACTAGACTGTGAAAAGTGAGTATAATTCTTTCTACGACGGCCGGACGAAATAGCTATTACGGAGAAATTGGAAAAAATGGAACACGCTCAGCCTAATCTGATCCGATCGAAATTAAATTTCACACCTTTCTCTCTCTCTCTCTCTCTCTCTCTCTCTCTCTTTCTCTTTCAAGCTTTGACCTCTTCTTCCGTTTAGAATCAGGACGAGCCGATGGACCCCATCGTATAATTGCGATACGCTACGAGCGCTTTTGCAAATAATCGTGTTAATTAGACAGGACGCTCTATCGGCTTTGCACGAAATTGAAAGCTCGCCCTCTGGAAGGTTCCACTTACTCACCGCTCATGATGTTGTCGCGAATGATTTGTACGTGTCGATCTCGATCCGGTCTAGTGTGTTCGTGCCAGAAGCCAACGACGTGGCCCAGTTCATGAACGACTATACCGAACTTGTCACAGTTTTTTCCGATACTGATTGCTTGCGGTCCGTTACCTCTTTTTCCAACGAAGGAACAGCATCTAGAAATGGCGTAAAGGAGAAACACAAAGATATAAGTCAGAGGAATGTATTATCGGAAATAGATTTGCACGTATAACTAATGTTTTCTATCGGTTTATAATCAAATCTTATTATACGTGTATAAATATGTGAGAATGCACCATCCGGACTGTATAAAATATAATGTTTAATACTTGCATATTTTTTACAACCATTTCAGACTATTTTTCATCATTTTTTATTTTAAAATGCATCTCATTCTTGGAATTAAATTTATGCGTTCAGACAAAAAATCGCAAATTTTTTAAATTACTCTTGTATTTTGAATGATACTTTCAAAATGTTTTGTTTGCTTTTTAATCGACATTTCGAATCGAACTATTTATTATTTTATTCAATGATTTTATTACTTTATATAAATCTGATGATATATGTGAATACGTGAGAATGTTAAATACGAAAGTACCTAAATAAAACGTGCCAATATTTTATTTTATATGAAAACGTCTCTTCTTAATCGTTTTTTCAACTTAATATTTTATTGAAATATTCGTCATTTTATCAAATAATCTTACCACTGTATATACACTACTGTATATACATGAGAACATAAACTACGAGAAATAAAAAATAAAGCATAACTATAACTTGTCTCTATTCTATTTTAAATAAAAATATCTTTCTTTTAATCGTTAAACCTAACATTTCATTTAAGTATTCATTATTCTATCGAATGATTTTAATCCTGTAAGTTAATCTCAGAATATGTATGAGCACGTGAGAATGGAAAATCTGAACATGATACATAATATAGAAAATACATTCATATTTTCTATGTGTCGTAAGTATTTTAAATAAAAATATCTCTCTTTCTCTTTTTCCCTTTCTTTTCCTTTTTTTTCTATAATTTCTAAACGTAAGCCATTTTATTGAAAGATATTTATTAACTTATAAAATGATTTTACGATTGTTAAATAAAACGAGATAAAGATGGAAGGAACTCACCCACAGGGTCTCTCCGTGAAAAGAATATAATTAGGATGTTCTCGTGGTACTCTTTCGACGAACTTGACGCAAGTAAAGTTTTCCCAATGTCTCATGGCTTGCTTGAAAAGTGCTTTGTGAGCTCCGGAAAAGTTACCATCGATTTCGTAAGGTATAACACCATGATCCCAAACACGTTCCTTTCTCGCAGTCGCGGCTCTACGATTTCTTGTTGGAAAATCGTGGACTAGAGATTTGGTGCCACGCTCGTTGTTCGCGAGATATTTCGGTTTGTGGTCCATGTCGTAAAACTCGATGGACCGTAGTCGTCTATCGTGGAGCGAGACGATCTCGTCCGAGACATCGTTCGCCGTATCCTGGGGCAAAGGGACAACCAACCGTCGGTGATTTCGTCGTCGAGACCCTCTGGAAAATGACGAGGATATTGGTCGGTTATTTCAGACGAAAGAATCGCAAATTTATGACGGCCTTGATCGTTACCAGTTTTATCTATTGCACTTTTATCATTCCTGTTAACTTCTTCCTCTTATCGATTGTTTTACGAAAGAAAAAAATAATAAATTAAACATCAATGGTGTTACCAGGTCAACTAAATTCGATTATTTTTAATTAGCAAGAATTTTCTTGCTTGATTATTATGAACATGGTCTAAGTCATATTACATACATACATACATACGTATATACATATATATATATATGTGTGTTTTTTTAATTTATAATTTAAATTATTTATACATATACATATACATATGTATACACCATAAAATATATACATTTATACACATATTAAATTATACATTAAAAAAATAAATATATAGGTATATTGTTAGAATGTAGATCACCCAGTTAATTCTCACCAGTACAATCGTTTAATTAAACGAGTAACAAATTAGTACGTAAATTGTAAACGCACCTGTGAGAAATTTATATTTCATTCTACATAGCACATTCTCTGTTCAAGGCGGATTTACTTGCCTTTCCTGTTCCTTCTGTTTCTTCGACGACCAAGAAGGAAGTCGTGAATCTAATCGGAGAAAGTTCTCGAGCTAGAAAATAATACTTAGGAAAATGAAAGGAAAATGAAGGTGGTTGTAATCGAAAGGGGAATTTGATTAAATGTTTGAATCGTGAAATACGAAATTAATGTTTCTGTAAAATGTCGAGTCTCTCACAAAAGAGATGAAAGAAAGAAGGAAAGAAAACAAAAATATGATACGATGTTTCTTTTTCTCAGCATCCTGCAAAAAGATTTTTTTTTTCTTCTTGGAAAAGCTTGCAACAAAACGAGACTTAATGCACGAATCGAACGTGTCGTGGCTCCGTGGTTTTTTATGATGCTCCGACGAGTCTTAGGGGTAGGGATGAAAGAGGAAATGAAATTGCTATCGCGGCAAATGCGCTTTTCATAGCTCTACCGGCGAATAAATTCGAAAAGAAGATAGGCGGAGAAACGAGTCGAAAAGACCCAGTCAGTGTCGATGTACATTCGAGAGATACAAATAAAAAAGTAAGCGCGGGGGTTGAAAGAAAAATTATCAAGCAACTATCATTTTCCCATTTCTCTTTTTTCTTCTTTTTGATTATTCTCTTCTAGGTGATTATTGCTGTCCTAGATTCAATGAAGCCTGCATTTCACTCCATCCTTCGTTCTTTTTTTTTTTTAATGTAATTAATTTTCTTTCATAGAAATACTTAAAGCGTCTCTCTCTCTACCTATCAATCTATCTATTATATATATATATATATATATATATATATATAAATATATATATATATTTATGTATATTCTTTTAACTTCACGAAAAACAAAATTTATGATTATATATTTATTTTTGAAAGAAATGATTTAGATCTAAGATATATTGCAGTATTATCACAAGCAATAGAAATATTAAAAATATTTCAAATTAGATCAAATATCTTTATGCAGTTATTAACAAAATTATTATATACAATAAATTTCTCAATAAATATTCAACAAAGCAACTTTAAATTCGTAAGGATTACATCTGGATTGGAAACAAAAAATTTTAGGTAAAATTATATATTGAATAAATAAGATAAACATTTAACTATATCCTTAGATTAATTCGTTCAATTTATCGCGAACACAAATACGGAAGAAAAATGTAGAAAAAAGAAGAAAATGAGAAAAAAGAGAGAGAAAAAGAAAGAGAAAGAAAGAAAGAAAGGAAGGATGTAAAAAAAAAAAAAGAATACGCGGAAAGAAATAAAAAATAGAGGATAATCGTGCTGGTGGTGGTTGAAGGCAAGGGGTGGGTGGTCGACACTTTGAAAAATAATTCTCTCCCCTCGCGTAAACATTGGACTAAAGTGCGTAGCTCTCGCGCGTACGGCGGCAGCAGTAGCAGCAGTGCCAGTGCCTATCCCTCGTTTATTAGTACTAATTACCGCGTGAGCGTAATTCTCTCGCAGCCACCCCGTCCGATAGCAAAACGAGAGAGCGAGAGAGAGACAGAGAAAGACAGAAAAAGAGAGAGAGAGAAAGAGAGAGAGAGAGAGAAAGGAAGGAAAAGGGAGGTTCACTCTCTCTCTCTCTCTTTCTCTCTCTTTCTCTTTCTTCTCTCTCTCTCTCTCTCTTTCAACCCCTCTGGGTCTCCTCGAGCGACAGTGCGCCGGCAGTCAGCCTGCGAGTTTCTGAATCGGTACGGCATTACAATTAATTAACGAGCTGCACTCTCATGAGTTTCGTTAAGGGAGCGTTCACAACGTCGTCTTAAATAAGAACGTTAACCGATACAAGAAACTCTTAGTGAATATCTTCGTAAACATCTTAAATGATTTTTATCGGTATTATTTTTTATCGTTATTGTTTTTCTTTTTTTCTCTATATTCTTCTTTGTTATTTATAAATACAACAACTGCGACGATTTCATCGACGGATTGATTCATAAATACGTGATATTATAAGTAATGAATTCGTTGTAATTAACGAATGAATTTTTTATGAATTTTTTGTTTTCAACCTTTCGTAATTTTTTTCTTCTTTTTTGGTTTTGTATTTATTTTATTTTATTTTATTTTATTTCTTTCATTTTTGACGGCGAGCTTACTTCGTTTTTGTTGAAAGAAAATGGTTTCATCGCGTTCGCGTATCCGTGTGGATGATCTCGCGGATTAGAACAAAAGAAAAAGAAAAAAGGAAGAAGAACGGAAAACAAAAAGTACAAAAAGGAAAGCTCGACGCTTCTAGTTGGTACGATTTACGCGCGAAAAAATGCGTGAGAAAAGGAGAATCTTTTTTCTCTTTTTTCTTTTTTGTCCCCAGCCACGTGGGCAAGGGAAACGCGTGAAGAGAACGCTTGCGTTGCTCCAATTTTTTTTTCCTCTTTTCTTTTTTCTTTCTACTTTTCTTCGCGTGATCGTCATACATACATACATACATACATACATACATACGTGCGAGAAGCAGCACGATAAGAGCAAAAAAGGAAAAAAAGAAAGCAACAAGAAAAGAGGAAAAAGAGAGAGGAAAAAGAATTGAAAAATCTATCATTGACGAGAAAAAAAAAGAAAAAAAAAAAAGAATAAAAAGAAAAAAAAAACAGAAAAAAGGATCAACAACAAAAAAAGAAGTAATCGGAATAACGTAGAATCGTTTGCAAGGCGACAATAAACGGAACGATTATTCCCGACGATTAATAACTCCCGATATTCCGTCGTTCGTGTTCCGTTTTCGCGCGGGATGTTTAAATCGTAGGAGATATAGCGCTATCGTCAAACAATGAATCTGTAAATAGGAATATCGGATCTCTCGCGTAGCCTTGCTGCTGACAGCATCGCCTGACTCGATGTATAATATAGGTATATGAATGTACATAGATATGTATGTACGTATAACTTGGGTGAGATGAATAGCGAATATTTCAGGAACGTCGACATTGGTAACAGAAAGAGAGATAGAGAGAGAGAGAGAAAGAGAGAAAAAGAGAGAGAAGGGGGAGATATATAGTGCGAACTGGTTGTCCATTAAATGTATTTTTTTTTTAATTTCTTTTTTTATTAGAACAATGGAACGTTACGGTGTAGCGTGGCAAACAATGGAGTAATATTCTAACGAGAATCAACGAGGCATTGTGGTAATTGGAATCGTGCCAATGTCCTCGGTAGTACTATTCCTTCTCAATGGGAGAATTGAATTTTTTAACATTTTCATGTATAATTGTACTTGAGGATGGGATAAAGCAAATCGAAATGAATATTGAATTTTTATAGAATTTCTAAAGCCTATGAGAAAGGCTTTATAGACCTATCGTACGCATATGTAGATACATATGTATGGATCTATCTATGTACGCGATAGGATACATACGTGTCGATCGATCGTAAGAGAATGTAAATTTTAAAACAGTCCTTCATCAATCGTTTCGATTTTCTCTACGAAAAATGAGAAAGAAAAATTCATCTCTAGTCAGCAGATTTTTTGAGCAAAAAAAGAACTGACAAAGACCGATGACGTTGGTTGCTTGTTTTCTATTTCCTTTTTCTACGACTGGCCGATATCAAAAATCGAACGAAAGGAATATGTAGATAGAAGTACGATGAGTTACGAAGGCCTATCCATGGCTGAATGGAACATGCTATTCGCTGAATACGGAATTTCTTTCGGTGATCTCGATAAATCACTCGCCTTTCGGTCTCTTGCACTTTTCTCTTTCTCTACTTCGAAAGACGGGGAGTTAAATAAAGAAAGAGATCCAGAGAACGAAAAGAAAAATAGAGAGAGAGAGAGAGAGGGAGAGAGAGAGAGAGAGAGAGAGAGAGAAACTAAGGAAGGGTGTAAAAGTAGAAGTAGGAAAGATACAGAAATCGATAGGATGAAGTTACCTCGGTAGTACGAACACCTTTGTCGACGAGTCTTCTCACCCTTGACACTCTTGAAAGAGAGAAAGAGAAAAAGAGAGAGAGAGAGAGAGAGAGAGACAAAGAAAGAAAGAGAAAGATAGAAAGAATGAGTAACGCTTAAACCCCGATGAGATTGTTCCCCTGGTAAGATTAATGTGACTTAGTCTGTACTTTAATTCGATACCTCGAACCGGCCGGCGGCACTTTCGAGACGGACCTTGAGAGATGACCTTGCCTAAGAAGGGTCTTGCCGTCGACAGCTGGAACTCACTCGATGAAGGGAGAACGCGTTTTCTTCGCTCCCAATCCCTCCCCTAACCCTTTAAACGTGTGAAACTTCCTTGCCGATTACTCGACAAGATTTATAATCATGTTGGAGTACGAGAAAGCTCAGGAAGACAAATTATACTCGATAATTTGAAATACCTCTTTCTTTAGATAGAAGATGGATCATTCGATCTATCATCGATTAGTATTTGTATAAGTAATCGAGTTCCCATAATTGAAGAAATATATAAGAAATGAGAGAATAAACAAAAATTCTTTCAGTATGCGAAAAAGAAGTTAATTCTTGACGATTTTTCTCCTCTTTGTGTCTTTTTCTTTTTCTTCTTCTTTTCTTTATTCTCTTTATCCCAATAATTCTTCTCTATTCCCTTCGTATCGTCTTTCGTAATTATTCGATAATCCTCCAGCTGATCCTAATGATAGTAAGCATCGTATAACTTTCGCGCTCGTTACCGCAATTTCGTTATCTCACGATTTATCAACGACAAAAGGGAGAGTCGGTAGCCTGACAGTCTGATCCTCTTCGGAATTCTCTTCGGGAGCTTCATTGGAGAATCACTACGTGATCGTGTTTCACGGGGTTGGATACAGGCCGTAAACAGGCGCTTTCGTGAACCCGTCGACGATGAACACGTACAGAGGAGAAACCCACATAAATGCGTCTACCTACTACGAGAGAGATACGTTACGTCTATCCACTCGTATCCCTTTTGGGTTTCCACCTCTCTCTTCCTCTCTCTCTCTCTCTCTCTCTCTCTCTCTCTCTCTCTCTCACTCTCTCTTCCTCCATCTCTTTCTCTATCTCTTTCTTTCCATTATTTGTTGGGGGTTGATGGTCCAGGAACACCTATGCAACTTCTCGTTTTGTATACACATAGACACGTGTATACATACATACGTACATACATACGTGCATAGATACCATATATCTTGTCATTCTCATCGATAGGTGTAATATTATATGAATTATTGTAAAAAATAGAGAGTGAGCCGATAATAAGAATTCTTCTTTCATCTAGTGGATGAAACGCGAGTCAATGGCCGTGTCAAAAGCGGAGAAAGAGGAACCGAGCAGGTGTTCGACGTTAAATCCAGTCGGCGAGAAACATAGAGAGCTACTATGAGAGAGGGAGAGAGAAAGTGTGTGTGTGAGAGAGAGAGAGAGAGAGAGAGAGAGAAAGAGAGAGAGTAGTAGTAGTAGTAGTAGTAGGTATAGGATCGACGTACCTGATCGGGGGTGGAGCGTTGCCGATGCTGACAGGTTATTGGCAGTTCGAGGGCTGAAAATGCTCGGACGGCAGTATCGGACCCCATTTTCCAGCTTTACGATGACGGCCATTGTTATTGGCATCGCCGGTTGGCTCTACCACCGGGAAGACGGGTGGTAAGAGGAAGAGGGTGGATTGGAAGAGGGTGACTGAGCAAGTATATATACATTTATAGTGTGTATATATATATATATATATATGTATGTATGTACTTTGTTCACGTGTGTATGCGTATCTGTGTCTACGAGAACGAACGTGCCACGAGTGTAGTCACGTGCTCGATTTAATCGTTCCCACTGGAATTGGGTTAGGTACGCCAAAAAATTAACGACAAATCCGTTCTCTGCACTCCCTTACCCTCTCTTTCTTTCTCTTTCTCTCTTTTTTTCTGTCCCTCTCTATATCTTTCTTTCTTTCAATCTTTCTACCTAATATCTTTGAAAAAAGCACTTCGAGTAGGCTCTTCGTCGTTCGACTTTTACCGATCGTTCGAACGTATATATATATAAAAAAAGAGAACAAAAAAAAAAGCACAAGGACAATAGCTCTGCGTGTGACAGGATATACTCGAACAAAAAAGAAAATTTGTTGCTGACGTAAACTAGAAATTAATGATCCGCATCCTTGGCTTGACGTAATTAGGATCCGTGGCTTCTCCGATTGCAAGAGACGTACGGAGTTGGAGGCTGAGTGCGGTTAACTTTGATAATTCGGTAAAATCTATTACGTCTCGCGTCTAATGGACTTAACTTCTGACACGAGAGTCACCCTAGTAGTTTCCTCCGTGGACTCACGATGAACGCGTATCTTCGACATAACTTTGACAAACTCTCCAGTCAGCTATCAGCCACGGATCTCTCTTTCTCTTTCTCTCTCTCTCTCTCTCTCTTCCTTCTGGATATTTTCGTCATGTTGAAGTTCGAAACTTGTTGGAGCAGTTTGCGTCAGAAAGTGTTGAGTTATTTTTTCGCTTAAGTTTTTTCTTGACTCTTTCTTTTTTTCCTTTTATCTTTTTTTTCTCTTCTTCTTTTTTATACAACAACACGAACTGTTCCAAACACGTTTATTATCTTTCTGAGGTTCTCGAGTCGAAGATAAATTAATCATATTGAAAAATATTCATTTTAATATACTTAGCAACAGTAAACATACCTTCTACGATGATGACGACGATGACGTTGTTTCGATCTATCCTGTGTCGTTGATTCTGGCCTGATCGTAGAAGTATAGCCTCCTATTTCTTCGATGTTCCCTTCTTGAGCGTTTCTAGTCTTTGTTGTTGTTGACCCAATCGAAGAATCTATGTCATCGGGTAGTTTCAGAGTGGTTTGCTTGATCCTACCTTCTCCGATATTTGAAGTTTCGGTCATCGTCAGATAATTCTGTCGATGAGCCGAGTGTCTCTTTTTCGCTGGGAGAGTCGTAGATTCTAATCTGGACGAAATAAATATGTTCAATTGATGTTTATGACGAAAAAATATATTATCTTTTACCTTATCTCAACACCCTCTTCCTTTATTTCAGGATTAGTATCCTCGTTCCTAACGTTGAAGCTAAATTCATCCTCGAATTCGCCACCCATGCTGTACTGATTGCGATCCACCATGATCGGCTCAGGTTTCCCTTGAGGGACCACGCTCTCTTCTTCTTCACGATGGGCCTCATTGTTTGTATCGTGCTCGTTTTTGAACTGTAGTATCTCTGTGGAGAACGTATCATTTGATATTATCTTTTATTGATTCGGATATAATTAAAGTATATGAGAAAAATTGATTGCCTACCGGTAAGACCTTCCTCCTCGACTTGAAGACCTTCCTTTAAAACTTCCTCTCTATATTTTTCCAATTCCTCGAGGTACGACTTATTCAACTTTTGTTGTCGCCATTCTGTTTCGTACTTGATGTTGGGCAGTGCTATGTCACCGAGAAATCCACCTGGAATCAAAGGTTATTTGTTTTTTTTTTTTTTTTTTT
Organism: Vespula pensylvanica; assembly: GCF_014466175.1. Taxonomy (NCBI): domain Eukaryota; kingdom Metazoa; phylum Arthropoda; class Insecta; order Hymenoptera; family Vespidae; genus Vespula; species Vespula pensylvanica. Next base: position 7,039,319 of record NC_057686.1, read on the forward strand.
TTAATTCATCTTGGGATATTATCGGATTGATCAGAAATTTCTTGTACGACTTTAATATTGAGTCATTCACAAAATTTTTAGCTATAGTTCATAGAATTTTCATACTCTCATTTATATTCATTGATATTCCTATATAGATATATTTGACACACACACACACACACTTGTATTCAAAGTTTTTGAAACAGAGGTCAGATACCAGCGAAGGATTAATTTTAAAAGTTATCTCGAATTTCTAAAAAGAAAATAGGAAGGGATCTCGATCATGCGTGTATCTCATTCGTATACGGTCGAAAGCCTCCGTCGAATCTCCTGAAAAGTCGATCGCCTTTCCGAGACGGCGTTCCCGCAGGGATTGAACGTAGTATGGACCTATTATCGGTTACCATAAATCATCGAACGTGTTATCGGTCGAAAGAGAGTTTGCTCTGATCGTGGTTGTTGCGAACGACGTAAACAGCATCTCGGCCAGACTTTGCTATCTTCCACCGTGGCAGGAGAGAAAAACGGTACTCTGTTGGAGTCACGCGGATATAGTACGCCCAAGTGAGATAGATATAGAAAGAAAGCTAACTATGCAAATTCGATTTCGAATCTCGAAAACGAATAAGGAAATAACAAAAAACTTTTCTTCCCTTTTGATTGATACTATTCTTTTCGATATTTATAGATCTCCATTTCAAATTTCCCGCGTTATATCTCGCACGAGGAAAAGAAGACAACTTTTGCATACGAGTTAAGCGCATAAGCTTCTTCCACCGATAACTTTTTAACGTGTCAAAGGTCTGACTAAACGTAACTCAAGTTCGGATTAAAGGTACGAACCTGAGCAGCTCTTTTTCGATTGTTAAAGAAGATCTCGTTATACGATCGAGGTAGTTCGTTAGTTTGAAGATCGCGATAAAAAGAGGGCGAGAAGGCCAGCCAGGTTTTATCGAATTCCGTATCGACATCCCCCATTGGGATCTCGCAATAGTGGTTGTCTGGATGGGTGGTGGTCGAACGGGTGCTTCAAGAGAAGCCGTAATTAGATCGTTGGAAATGGAGAGGAATGAAAGAGAGAGAGAGAGAGAGAGAGAGAGAGAGAGAGAGAGAGAGAGA
>NC_057686.1:7040519-7050519 GCF_014466175.1 Vespula pensylvanica
TCTCTCTCTCTCTCTCTCTCTCTCTCTCTCTCTCTCTCTCTCTCTATTTCTTTCGATTTAGAAGCTATCGAACAACTTAATCGAATAAAACCTAAGTGAAAAAGAAAAAAGAAAAAAAAAAAGACTTTTGAAGAATTTCTTTCTACATTTTACCAATAACGTATCATCCTTTATCCTATATCATCTTACGTCCCAATCGGTTAGAAACTTTGTGCACTGTCAATGAAAAGAAGGAGAAGAAGAAGAAGGAAAAAAAATTGAAAAATGAGAAAGATGATCGTGGCAGGCAGCTGCTAGCGATCATAGATAATCACCGAACACACGCCTACAGACAGGATCATAAATTCTACGGGCAATGCAATGGTATTTCTCATGGCAGGGTGCGTTATCGAGGATGAGGAGAGGGTACAGGATCGTAGGGATACCTTACCGAATGTCCTCAATCGATTTCCCTTAATTAACCCGATCCTATGACTCTCTCTCTCTCTCTCTCTCTCTCTCTCTCTCTCTCTATCTCTCTCTTATACGCATACATAGATAGAACGGAAGGGAGTACCGATCGTATTGCTCGGAATATTCGCTCTGTGTGTACGAGCCGTAATGTTGGCGCGTGTCCCATTAGTCGCGTCGTATAATTTGTCGATGTGGAAATTAGCGGGACGCGTTCCGATATCGGCACGTCCCTATAACACGCCAAAAGGGCCACACGAGTTCGCCCTTTCGCCGTTAACGAGCACGAAATCGGCTGAATCCTCGTCGAGCTGCTGTTGCTGCTGCTGTTGGTGCTGCTGTTGGTGCTGCTATTGGTGCTGCTGTTGCTGTTGCTGTTGCTGTTGTTGTTGCTGCTGCTACTGCTGCTGCTGCTGCTGCTGCTGCTGTTTCTGCTACTCCTGCTCTACGATGAATTCGCGAACGCTCGTAAATACTGGCCCGCTTGCGATTTTCCTGCGTACGCTCGTTCCGTTCGCGAACCATCAATCGCGTGTACGTGCAAGCCGTTCTGTTCTTGCGAGCTAGCTACACGATTTACGATTTAAGTCAATTCGTTCGACGTTTAGACAATGATTTTACGATCGGATCTTCTCCAACAAATTCGGAAGTATTTATCGTTAAATTTTCTCCCCTCTCTTTTTTTATCTCTTTCATCGGATTAATGTTAATAGTTTATAATATAATTTGTATTTTTATGTTTGAAAAGAATGTCTCGTTATATTACTAATAGAATTTGAATAACAAAATTATTTTATTTGTGAAATAATAGAACGACGATTATATTAACTGAGAAAATATACTTTTTCTTCTATTATATATAAACTTTTGTACTGATATAAGTATCCTTAGCAAATATGAAATAACGATTAAATAAAATAAAAATACGTTTGTGACGAGAAAATAAAATAAAAAATACAAACGTATACGTGTATGATTTCAAATTTACATGACTTTATATAGGATTTATCGTAAAATTTAATTTTCATTTGTTCGACAACTACTTTTTAAGTTCATAAATAATACATTAGTTGTTATCGGTGATCATCTGTGATCATTAATTGTTTTTTCAATGGAACAATGATAGTTTCCGATGATCAATGATATACAATTTACAAATCAATCGAATATCTTACCGAATTACAAGTTTTACGTAACGCCATTACATAACTAAACAATAGTGTAAAATGAAACGATTGAAATATTGCTACCTAACAAATAATTTACTAATTATTTAAATTTCTGCAACAAATAGAACAAAATGATATTATAAATATACAAATGTTTATATGTACATGTTAATTATTATTTGAAATATTAGCAATATTACAGTTCATTTGTACATTTCTTCATTTTAAAGTAAACAAACATATTATTCTACAAACATTAAATTTTTACACTATAGATATTTGTTCAATTTTTTGCAACTTCCGTAAGAAAAATTTAAAATTTTTAATTGACTAACGAATCGTCAAGAATAATTGAATGCAATGCGGTCACGGATCACATCAGTGAAATAAACACACTATTGATATAAGAGTCTAATACTATTTAATTATAAGACACAACAATTTATCATCATCAGCTTATTGAATAATAATGAAAATTCTACCGTGACGGCAAGAAAATAGCCTGACAATTACATTAATTAACGTGTTAATCGTATTGGCAGGTTTAATTTTATCTTCATGGTTAATTTGAATAAGTAGCTGATTAATCGATCCGTATCTAAATTAATGAAAAGCGAGCGAAATATGTTCTCTCGTGTTCTCTCTGTCTCTCTCTCTCTCTCTCTCTCTCTCTCTCTCTCTCTCTCTTTCTCTTTCTCTCTTTGGTACGATACCATACTGATCTCTAATTAATTTTGTTAATCGATTTTTCAACGAGTATCGAGAGCACGTCGTAAGAGATCTATAGTATCGACGTTCTTATGAGAAGTGTAATAACCGTGATAGCAGGCGAGCTACCGTTAATAAAAACGGATTTAGTTCTCTTCTTGTAGGAAGAAAGGTTTCGTTACGAGAACGATGCTGTAATTATTATAGAACAGGTTAAAGGTTAGCGATTATCGTAAAACCTTTCTCTCCTATTTTTGCTCGGGTCTTTATGAGATCTTTTTTGTATACCTAAGTTCTTTGTGGATTTTTAAAAAATTAATATTTCTTTATACTTCATTATATATATTTTTTATTAATTATATATATATATATTTCTTGTTTCTCTTTCTTTTTTTTTTTACATAGTTATACTTACATTCTCTTTATACAACTATAAATTCTTTTAGCATACTGATCACGATCATAACACCTTGTTTCGTTTGATGTGTTATGATCGCTGATTTATTAAAGTTCTATATAATATAAAGATTAATCTATTTATTTATGTTGAAACATTTCCTCAGTCAACATCTCGTAATCTAGCTAGGTAAATGGTTATAAATTCGAGATAGTATTTCAAACGTTAACTATGTTGATACATACATATATGCACGTATATATATATATATATACATACATACATACATACATACATACATACATATATATATATATATATATATATATATTCTTTACGTTAATATCCCTTACGGTTAATTAATGAATTTTATATATACCGACTGTAAACACTAATCTGCAGTCGGAGCAACGAGCCAAAGGATGGCAGGAAACGAGGAAAAGAGACGAGAAAAAAAGAGAAAGAGAAAGAGGGAGAGGGAGAGGGAGAGAGAGAGAGAGAGAGAGAGAGAGAGAGAGAAATAGAGGGTGGACATTAACGAGGTCGAAATTGGTGAATTCGCGAGGACCTACTCTACCCCTGCCACCTCACCTCTCACAAATACGACACCCTCGTCTGACGACTATCGAGAAGGGTTGGGTAACGGGAGGAGGACTCGCGGAACGTAGGTAGGTAGATAGGTAGGATCAAGCGAAGCGTGTACACGCTCACGTTCGTTTTCTCCCCTCCGTACCTGCGATTTATTAATTCACGCTGCCTGACGATGATTCATCGTATCTGCAAACGCCGGCGTTGTTGCTGCTGGTGCTCTGCAGCGACAGCAACACCAGCACCAGCACTAACACTAGCACTAATACCAGCACTAGCACCAGCACCAACAACACAACGTTTTCGTACGTGGTTCTCATACAGATTGGCCCTATACTATATCATCCATTAGAATAATAATTAATGGCACCGCTGACGAGCAATGCCGCATAGCATCGATAATGCAATGCATTATTCTTCTCGTTAAATCGTCGATTTATCGATGCCTACATCGATGAAATTCCATATCGAATTTTCGTTTATCGAGTTTACGACCTTTTCAGTTACGTTCCTTTCTTGTTTAGGAAATCATTGTCGTGTAATTTATTCATGGTATTGATGACGACGGTGATGATGATAATAACGGTGACGATTTTAGGGTGATAACCCAACGTTACAAGGGACGATATTATACGATATTTAACAGTTCAACGATAGCCCTGAATCTATTGATAATAAATGATATATCGGCTAATGAAAATGCTATCTCTTTCTCTTTCTTTCTTTCTTTCTTTCTTTCTCTCTCTCTCTCTCTCTCTCTCTCTCTCTGTCTATATCATGATTTATCGTTATGAGATCGTGTGAATTTCTAGCCCGTTTACGTTCACCAGATTTCTGTCAAATGCAAACCGCGTAATATCTAACCATCTCACTCTAACTCTCTTTCTCTCTCTCTCTCTCTCTCTCTTTCTCTGTCTCTCTCTCTCTCTCTCTCTCTCTCTCTCTCTCTCTCTCTCTCTCTCTCTCTCTCTCTTTGAACTGTCTCTTCAATTACTAGGATAACAACGTCAATCCTCTATCACTGTTCTAGTACTCGTCAGAAATCTCCTGTTAATTTCGATGAACAAATTTCTCGCATCTTTCGCGTAACTTTCCGTTTGAAGATAAGAGAGAAAGGGAGAGAAAGAGATGATCATTCGAGAACTCGTTTTTCAACGAATCACGAGATAACGTTCTTTACATTATTACTTTGAGGTTTATCTTATGCCAGGGTAAGTGTTTAGTGGTCTGGAGAAAAGCCGAAAACGTCCGGTCCAGTTTGAATCCAACTCGTCGATATTCTCTCGACGGCTACTACAGCTTGTTATCAGAAGTCAAGGACAAGCTATCCTCGTGCATTCTTTTCAATTTCTCTTATCGTGACGAGTCATAATCGTTCAGATAATAATTTTCTCTAATATATATATATATATATATATATATATATATATATATGTATAGAGAAAGAGAGAGAGATTTATGGACGTATAAGATATTTATATATATATATATATACACATATATAGGTCAATAAGTATAATCTATATATCTTTCTTGTTTCCTAGAAAAGTAGGATATAGAATTGAGTTACGTTTCTTTACTTTCCCTTCCACTATCTCCTTCTCTCTATCTCTTTTCTTTTTCCTTTTTTTTTGACATGTGTACATGAAAACTAAAAAAATGAAAGTATTTGTCAAAAGCGATACTTCACTCGAAGATAATCGTTGAGTTTCGAAACAAGATTTTCCATATTTCGATAATCCTTACGTTTTCCCCTTATCTATTTTTCCGAGTAAAAAAAAAAAACACACACACACAAAAATACATACATAGAATATCCATTGGTTTTCGCGTTGCATGGTCTTATCTTTACGATAACGCGTATATACACGAGACTTTCTTCGAACAAACGTCGAAGTTACGATCGCGGTATAACCGCAGGATCGTGGCGAAGAGCCAATCAGAACGCCGGAAGTGGTTCAATCTCCGAATCGATCTGAGAAGACTCCTTTTCCATTTCCAGGACATTTGCAAGAGTCCATGAACGGTAGAAAGAGAGAGAGACATATATGTGTGTGTGTGTGTGTGTGTGTGTGTGTGTGTGTGTGTGTGTGTGTGTGTGTATACATCTATATAGATATAGTGCGACACATCGAGAAAAAGAAAAAGAGAGAGAGAGAAAGAGAGAGAGAGAGAGAGAGAGAGAGAGAGAGAGAGAGAGAGAGAGAGAGAGCAGGAGGAGAAAAGGGAAGGGAAAGGAGTGACGGAAACCACTTTGCAGAATAAAACGGACAAGAAGAGGTACTTCCGGTTAGTCGGATGAATCTATTCTAGTTCTTCCTAGCTCGAAAAAACCTGTCGATACTTTGACAAAGATAGAGAAAGAGAGAGAGAGAGAAAGAGAGAGACAGAGAGAGAGAAAGAGAGAGAGAGAAGAGAGAGAGAGAAACAGAGAGAAAGAAATATCTTAGTAATTTCGATTCAATCTCCGTAAAATTTTGCTTCCCAAAGATCTTACTTTCTCTTCGAATGACTTTTTTTGTCATTGTTTTCTCTCATCGATTTTCCTTTTATTTTATTTTTCTTTTTCTTTCTGTTTCATTCACTTTTACAAAATTCAATTTGACAAATTTTTGAGACAATTTCTCGCCGCGAAAAAGTGCAAAATGCACTTTTAACCCTCTATTCCATACGATAATGTCATTGTACTTTCGTATAATAGAGATGCGAAATGTAGTGTAAGGGAGAGAAAGAGAGATATAGAGAAATAGAGAGAGTAACAGAGAGTGAAAGAGAGTGAGAGAGAGAAAGAGAAAGAGAAAGAGATAGGTATATGGTGTGCGTGTGTCGTATTGATTCGAATGGAGAAGCCTCTAGCATCGCAACGCGAACCTCGATCGCGTCGGATTAAACGCTTGCGTATGCTACTAACGTAACCTCTCATTTTTTTTCTCTCCTCCCTTTCCTCTTTTTATTATTCGTTCCATCCTGTCGTTTCTTCGTCATTTTTTCGGCCCATACCTCTACAATAGATACATATGCGCTTAACATTTAAATAGATCTACTCGGAGAATTATAATACACGTATATTAATTAATTTAATTAACATATTTATTACTTAATAGAAATCTATAAGAATTTATCATTATTAATTTCGTAACTAATCGAATAATGGTGTAAAATTTTTTTATTGTTTTCACTTGAATATTTGTTCAATAGCACGTGCAATATTTTTTTCCTTAAAATTTTCTATAAAAAAAAATTGTTGAAGAATTAACAATCTATCTTTTTTTGTAACGCCAACGACGATCATAGTCGTTAATAATACGAACGATATTGTATTACAAAATAATTGGATTATATTCGCCGATAAATATATTTTTTCTTGTACGATACTTATTAACGAATGGACAAAAATTTAGTCGTGAAATTGTTAAAAATTGGTCAAGCACTTTTTCTTCCCCGTTCGATCAGCCTCCACACAAGATTTATGATATTTTTTCTCGAGGGAGATAATTTCCATGCACGTTTCTTCGTAAATTATTGCAGAAAGCACGAGAGATTTTCGAAGAAAGTTTCTCACTTGGATAACACGTTAGAAACATTGAGAGGTCATGGGAAGTGTATATCGTACGGAACTAATTCGTCGTTTAGAAGCACGCGAGAGGCGTGAACGTACTTTAATAATAAGACGCCTCGTGTTCTAATAACGAGATAAAAGATACACACACAGACAAACACAGAGACACATACATATACAAGTATACACAAGTATATATATAAATTCTCGTTATTTAAAAAGACGAGAAATAGAGATAGAGAAAATGAATTAAGTTAATCGTACGTACTTGTTTCATCGAAAAGTCTCTCGAGAAACAAAGAAACCAAAAGAAAAGAGAACAAAATTAAAAGAACTTGAAAAATCTTGTTCTCAGTGAAGTTGTTAACGAACAAAACGATTGTTGTTTTTCCATCAGCGATAATGGCATCGCGGTCGAGTCAACAATGATTCATTGTAAGACAGCTCGAGTCCGACTTTGTTCGATATTATGAGTCAAGAAGAAAGAGCGGGAAGAGGAAAAAGTTATAGAGAAGGATAGGAAGATCGTCGCTCGATCGCAGGGAAAGCTTTTTAGGGTTTATGTCGTTGGATGAAAAGCTCTAACGTGGTACCGTTACATTCTCTCTCTCTCTCTTTCTCTCTCTCTATTTCTCTTTCTTCCTCTTTCTTTCTCTCTTTCCATCACTTTTTCTTTATCTATCAATCTATCTATCTATCTCTATCTCGCACTTGAAGCTATTCGTTCGTCCCTTATCCTCAGGTGAGAACTCGACCTAATCCCAAGGGATAAGTCCTCCTCACGTCTGAGTAGCCTCTCCACGATGTCACACAACGTTCAACTTCCTGACTCTGATGCGAGCCGATGCCAATCTCCCACGTCCGTTCGAAATCGAGCATCGAACGAACTCTTCGACTTTTTTATAGTCTCTTTCTCTCTCTCTCTCTCTCTCTCTCTCTCTCTCTCTCTCTCTCTCTTTTTCTTTCTTTCTTTTTGATTTTTTTTTTCTCTATCTTTCTTTCTCCTTCTTGAATGATCTACGATCGAGTTTTCCCGAAAGAAATCTTTTACCATTCTTCATCTCGCTCCACCTCTCTTTTCTACGGTCGTAGCTCGTTAAAAGTTCCACCTTGTTAAACTTGACATCACGTATCACGTGAAACGCGAGAAAAGATTTCGCTTTGGTTATGATCGCGAAAGCGTGTTGCTTACGATGTTCCCTATTTTGCCGCGAAATCAACTGTAAGACTTTTGAAACAAATTTCGGGAAAATACGAGAAGATAGTTGCACAATACGAGAAGAATTTATTCGGTATGTACGTACTTACGCGTACTATGCATTATTCAAACGTCAGACTTCTCGAACGTCGAAACGCGTCACCGTAAAATTTATTTATTCGAAGCCGCCATGAAATTTCTAGTCGTTCCTCGTGGATAGAAAATTTGAGTGGTAGGAGATGAATTGTCGCGAATAAATGTAACCTTCTTACAGCTGAGAGGGAAAGCTATTATTCAGATAAAATTCATTAACTATGATATTAATTATTCGTTAACGTTTCGCTTATTTTACTTTTATACGTTCATAATTTTTTTCCATGCTCGAAACACATAAGTATTAATTAAATTTGTAATTTTATTCCTGACAAATGTACATTTCCCTTTTGTAATACGTATTCATAAAATCAATATAATCCTGTATAACTGAAGTTTTTGTCGTGTTGGAGAAAAAAATGATATCGTATTAAAGTTATAATATTACTTAGACTGATGTACTATATCAAATATAATTTATATTTAAAAACATAACTAACTTCAGATATGAAATAATAATGAAACCTGTGTAACATGCATTATAAATTCATTACTACTTATACTCGTGTAATTATATTATATCAAGTATAATTTATTATTTATTATATTTATTTATTAATTTAAATTTCCAATTAATTTATTATATTTATTAAAAGAACGTAAAAAAAAAATACTTTGGATATCGATTAGCAATTACGAGAGTATTTATGCTGATAAAAGAAAAGAAAATTTGTTAAATATCAAATAAATCTCTGTGATTTCGAAATTACACGGCGTTGCAAAAGGAAAACATTTGCCACACTTGGCTTATTATTTCTATGTCATTTTAAAAAGAAAGTTCGAAGGAAAACCACGGTAAAGTCATACATGACTTGGATTGTCGACCGTAGCAAGCTAGCTGGATGGTAGTGATCATAACGGCTGAGACGTGTCAGAGGTTGAAAGGCTATCTTTCGTTCGTTCGGTGAGTAAACAGAAGGAAAAGCGCGAGAGAAGAAGCGAGAGATCTCGAAAGCGACGACCGACAACGCTAGAACCGATTCGCGGACGTTTAACTCCCTTCGCGATTTCGAGTTCAGTGCCGTATCGAGGTCGTTAGTGATTCTTGTGAGAGGAATTAGTTAATTCTCTCTAACGTTTCATAGCGCTTATTATGAATCTAAGTATATAAAGATAAACCTTCGATAAGAAGCACTTTGCGAACACGGTTTTCATATAGCATTATCTGAAAAATGCGAAAGAATTCGTATAATAAGCTTTCAGAAAATGGCTTTGATAGAATACGTCAAATCAGGATATTTTTATAATGATACTGAAGATAAAAACAAGTAATATTTGTCTGCGATTTCTCTTTTTTTGAATTTTTATTTTTACTATTATTTTCAATTGAAATTTTATAGAAACGATAAAGTAGAATTTCTATATACGTGCATATATACGTGTATGTTTTTAAATTATTAAAAATCTTTAAAACATAAATTTTTTGATTCTATTTTTTGATATATATCACTTTTAGATATTTATCAAATGATAATAATAATATTGTACGTATATATGTAATCAAAGATTTTTTTGTTTCGTACATATTTTATACTCGAAACGGATAACAGTTCATTATATATTTCAAGCATTAAATCTATAGAGTTTAATAAATTACAAAATATTTGTTTATATATCTTAAACTCTTAAAAAAAAAAAGATCATTTTTATCTTTATTAAAGAATAAATGAATCATTTGTTTTTCACTTCGATGAAGAAAATATTACATATCTACGATTCTTCATTTTACGATTCATCAACTTATTCATAGTTTCCTCTCTTCATTGCAACCGTTTTAT
>NC_057686.1:7058019-7063019 GCF_014466175.1 Vespula pensylvanica
AGAGATAAAAAGCTCAACGCGAAACTAAACAAATGCACCGAGAGAGTCTGAAAGGATGCAGTCGCAAAAAGCATCCAAGGGAGTAAAAGTTATTTTTATTATTGGTCCCAGTCTCTTCCTTCTCTCTCTCTCTCTCTCTCTCTCTCTCTCTCTCTCTCTCTCTCTCTCTCTCTGTCTCTCTCTATCTATCTCTTTCTCTCTGTCTGTCTTTGTCAGTGTCTCTTCACGAAACGGAATACTCGTCAAGCCGAACGTCATTAACATCACTCGAATAACAAGGAGACTCGACTCTCTCGTTCGACGAAACGCTCATTCCCGTTTGTCGGATTTTTGAATGGTATTATCTCTCAGTAAGCGCGATATACCATTTATACGCGAGTGTGCGTGCGCTCGTACGTCTATGTATATGCATAAATCCTCTGATTGTAAGAGCAGAATTGCACGGGGAAATATTTTCGAGTCAAATAGTCGCTTCGCACCCACTTCACATTTTTATCTGACATATGTACATACGTATAAGCAGATTTACTTTGAACGTTCCGACGTTGTCCAATCCGATAATATTATTATATATCCGATTAATTTTCATCGCGATTAAGTAATTAATCATCATGATGCTCGTAAACGTAACGTTCATCGTTCGATTTATAACGACGAATCTTTTTGATTGTTACCCTTCTAAATGATTACACCTCATTCTAATTCCACACGGGAGAGAATGCGAATATCGTAGAGAAAAGAGGCTTAAAAAAGGATTTCCGATCACTTTGTACACGAAATGTTTTAAATGTTAAAAGGGAAGAAAAAAGATAAGAGAGAATGAAAGATAGTACGATAACACTAAAGACAAAAGACTCGTTGCACTCTATTTATAATCCTCTTCGTTTTATCCTCTCGAAAGGAGCTGCCTCTGCTACTTGACGAAGGTCGAGTGAGATCGTACGAATGAAAAGAATGAAGGCTGCCTCTCGCGTTACGATCTCGTAACAATTTGGAAAAAATGGAGATTCTACCTCTTCTCTCCTCTCTCCCCCCCCCTTCCCCAAAAGAAAAAGAAAATAAAACAAACGGAATAATAAAACTTTGTATTGTATCGTATATACGTAAAAGAAAAAATATATATATGTATCCATATAATGATATTATAATAAAGTTTTAGCGACAAATAAGTGAATAAACAAAAGATTTGGAAAGATCAATGTTCGTATAAACCAAGTTATCCAGCTGACTCTTACAAAAAACCACGCTTTTTGCTCGTTAGCAACTCGTTCGTGCTTCGACGGCGGCACGTCGATTGCTACCGTGGCAATTTTCTCAGGCCGAATGCCAAAAATTCCTCTCGTCCCATTAAAGGAATCTAGAGAAAAAACGATGGACTGGAAAGGGTTGGAGAAAGGGGAAAGAGAATATGACTGAAAACTGTAAAAGTTGATTTTTAACAACTTTGAGTGAGGGAAAAGTAACGCGCTTTCTTTTTTCAATTTTAATCAAATTTTTTTATTTTATTCAAAAAGAAAAATACATATAAAAAGAGAGAGAAAGAGAGAGAGAGAGAGAGAAAGAGAGAGAAAGAGAGAGAGAGAGAGAGAGAGAAGTATAGAGAAAAGATTCGTGTATGTAATGTCCGAGAACAAATTTGAAGAGAACTACCCTCTGGCGAATAAATCAAGAAAAAGAGATAGAAAATGCTTTCAGAGAAGAAGCAGTTACGGTAAAAATCGTTCTTTTTACAGGAACCAAGTAGTAATTTCGCGAAAAGTTCTTGCCTCGAGTGCTCGTAGATAGAGAAGTCAGTAGCGTTGATAATTACACTCGCTGGTGATGACCGACAAAAGTCGATGAAACGAAGAAAAGGAAGGAAAAAAGGAAAAAAGGAAGAAAGGAAGGAAGGAAGGAAGGAAGGAAGGAAGGAAGGAAGGAAGGAAGGAAGGAAAGACAAGAAAAGATGAAGAAAAAGTAGACGAAGACGAAGAAACTCGCTCGTGTAAGGGGAGAAGCTTCGCGTAGAATCATTCACGAAGAAAATCTCGAGGACATTTCTTTTTTTATTTTCTCTCTCTCTCTCTCTCTCTCTCTCTCTCTTTCTCTCTTTCTTTCTCTCTCAGTCACTCACTCTTTAGTATCCTTCTCTTCTTATTGGTCTTCACGTTAAAGGTAAAGGGACGCCTCGAGTACCATACGAATAACGTTGTAATCCTCTGGAAAGGAAACGCGTTTCCCTCGAGTGTCTACGTGTTACACACTCCGCCAAGTATTCCGAACGATCATTAGTTACAAAAGAATGGAAGTCGTCGTGGATAAAAGGATATATGTATACGCATATGTATATGTACGAAGGGTTAAGTGTAAGTCGTAGATATGAACGAACCAGACGAAAGTAACTACCAAAAGAGAGAAAGAGAGAGAGAGAGAGAGAGAGAGAGAGAGAGAGAGAGAGAGAGAGAGAGAGAGAGAGAGAGAGAGAGATGAATATTCTTGATGAGAAAGATTAATGACTACGACTAATAATAAATCTTTATGAAATCATACCGATCGTTCCGTTCTTTTATAACATTTATTATTCTCACGTTTCACGGCGAGAAACGTAAGAATTTACTTAACCCGTGAAATAATTATCGTTTTATCTATCCCTAAAAATTAAAACTATTAACGATAAATAGTGGGATGGAAATAGGAAAAAAGAATAAAAGAGATAAAGATAAAGATAAATAAGTAAATGTAGTTGACCGTGTCAGGTTCGTCGGTGGTGTACATCCGCATCGAGACGTTATTCGATGGCTTTTGATCTCGATCTAAATTGCTGAAACTTGCATTCGAGTTGGAGAAGCGGAGGAAAACAGAAATGGTAGGTTAAAGAGAAAGAGAGAGAGAGAGAGAGAGAGAGAGAGAGAGAGAGACAGAACAAGACTAAATTCGCTTTTGCAAGCCCGTATTTCGAGGCAAATTAGCAAATGATGGCCCAGCACGGACCCATCGTTCGGCCCTCAACGATTTGGTATAGTTATGTTAGTTGCATTTGTCTCTCTCTCTCTCTCTCTCTCTCTCTCTCTCTCTCTCTCTCTCTCTCTCTCTCTCTCTCTCTCTCTCTCTCTCTCTCTCTCTCTCTTAACACTTTCGGTTAACCGAAAGGAATTCCTGTACCCTCCCATTTCAAGTCACCGTAGAAAACGATTTCTCGACGAGCAAACTGAGAGTTTCAAAAGCGATTTTAATATAATCGTAAATCGGAAACTTCCTTAGTCTGTTTTAGAGACAGAAAGAGATAGAGATAGGTATCTACGTAAGTCGAATTCGTGTGTTCCCAAAGTTTTCGAAGTATCAATACGTTTATCACAAAGGTTTCGTTGTTTTCGCTTTCTCGTTTCGCATGCTTACACTTTGTCCTAGTTTTCTGTAAAATCCCTCGATTTTGTTTTCAACGAAGCAAACATCTAAGATATACGAATAAATATAAATAGAGATAAATAGAAATAAATAGATCGAAACTCACGTTTATCCTTCTTATTTATAAAGAGAATTTTTAACGTTAATATATCTTTTACGCTTTTAAACTGGTTGTCTGATTGGATGGAATATCTTGAAGGACAGAGATAAAATTGAAAAGTATTCGAAAGTATCTCATGAATCGCATGTCGATTCGAAGCAAGCAATCGAAGCAATTGCAGTTTTTTCTTTTTCTTTTTCTTTTCCCTTTTCTTTTCCTTTTCTTTTTTTTTTCTTTTTCCCTCTTACGATCTGCCGATACTTCAGACAGAAAATACCGAAGGACGAAAAGAACACGAAAGAGACGCGTTGACGATAATTACTCGAGGTGGATGAAAGGTTCGTTCATCCAACTCACCCCCTACTTATTCCTTCCCTTTTCTTGCATCTTTTTCTCGTAATCCTTAGTGTCGAAATCGTCTCGTTGGAACGATCCTGCGAGGCTTTTGAGAAGCAAAGAAAAAGATAGAAAGGAAAAGAGTATCCTTCCTTACGAAAGGAAGAAGAAACGGCGAGAGTGAGATTATCGAAGAAAAAGAGAAAGAGAGAAAGAAAGAAAAAGAGAAAGAGAGAGAGAAAGGAGTGGGAGAACTCGTTCCGTAATGGTCAGTGCTTCTTTCCGACCGACTCTCAGTCCTTGATTGGCCAATTTACCTGTCCCTTTGTTCCCTTCCTATCTTTCTCGTACCTTGTTAGTATAAAGCTTTAACTCCGTTGGACAATTGCATCTGATTTTTCGATCGTTTCTTGCTTTTATATAATACGAAAGAGTGAGAGAAAAAGAAAAAGAAAAAGAAAAAGAAAGAGAAAGAAAGGAAGAGAGAGAGAGAGAGAGAGAGAGAGACAGGTGGAACAAAAAAAAGATATAAAAAGAGAAGAAAAAGTCGAGAAGGAAAAAGATAAAGATAGAGAGGGGAGAAGTAAGTTAGGAAGGAAGAAATGATGCAGGATAATCGCTTTTACCTTTCGATCGAATGAATTCGAAAGAAATCAGAATTTTCATGTGATTTCGTTGGAGTTAGAGAGACGGAAAATCGGGTTCTCCACAAAAGGAAAGGAGAAGTAAAAGGAGGAGTAGAAAGAGAAGAAGAAGACGAAGAAGAAGAAAAAGAGCAATGAGAGCGCTTACCTGCCTTGCAGACATCGATGTCCAGGTCACCGGTGATCGCATGAGGAAATCTCGTGTTGGTAAGTTCGTCGATGGTGAATTTCCTATGACGATGATGTCTATGGTGTTTCGTTTCCTCGAATTCGTATGAATCATTATCGACAGCCCGACTGTCGACGAGGCATGCTGCCATTAGGCATAGGATCGACAGGATGATCTCCATCAGTAGCCTCATCTCGTGTTGATCGATCGAAATAACGAGACGAAAACGAGGAATTCGATCGACGATTCGGTCATCACAGACCGATCGTACTACCGTTCGAATAAATTCATTTGCCGTTGCTTTCTTCTCGTTTTCTTTCTGTCCTTCTCTCTCTTTCTCTCTCTCTTTCTCTCACACTTTTTTTCT
>NC_057686.1:7067370-7167370 GCF_014466175.1 Vespula pensylvanica
AGAGAGAGAGAGAGAGAGAGAGAGAGAGAGAGAGAGAGAGAGAGAGAGCAGAAAAACGAACATGCACGAGGCTCTAAGAGAGCCACCGACTAGTAATTAATCAGCGTTAACAGGCACTCTTTCCTCTGCGTATAATGAAGCCAGTTGGCTCGTAGAAGTTTTGTTTCGAAACTTCGTAGTTCCGTTCGACGAGAATTTTTCGAAATAATCGTTAAAACGAAGTCTTTTAAGAAAGAACAACTTCGACTTTATAAAAGAATATCTTCGATCTTTATATGCTGTCTTTTTCTTCATTAATTAATGAATCGACTATTACGTTCCAAATCACCACCCATACCATCATTATTATTATAATTGTAAAAAAAGAGAAACTATATAATTGTACACGTATACAAAACACACTCCCTTAACTGTAGTTATCTTAATATCTCAGATCTCATTATTTCCATCACTCCCCTCTACTTTCTTTACTCTCCTGATAGAATCTTCAATAATGAATAAAAAATAATCTCGAACACAGAATTAATTTATATATCGAGATTATCATAT
Source organism: Vespula pensylvanica (assembly GCF_014466175.1). Lineage (NCBI taxonomy): Eukaryota > Metazoa > Arthropoda > Insecta > Hymenoptera > Vespidae > Vespula > Vespula pensylvanica. The sequence goes on from NC_057686.1 coordinate 7,067,920, forward strand.
CTTAATATTAACATTCACATGTATGAATAAATGTATTGATCTTTCTCTCTCTCTCTCTCTCTCTCTCTCTCTCTCTCTCTCTCTCTCTTTCTCTCTCTCTCTCTCTCTGTGTGTGTATATATATATATATCATACAAATTGTTTCATTTCGAAAATCACCAATTCCCTTAACGGAATACTTGTTACTATCGTAAGACATAAACATCGTTTAATTGAAATGTTTTTTATATCGTTCTTTTAAGATATTGTAGTATAATTTTCACGGGAATATATATGTATATAAAATTGAATTATCAAACTTGTCATAAAGCAACGGTTTGTTTTATAGGATTATACGAACTCGATGAATTTCCGAGTAGCAATTTAAACATTTTTTCTTTCTCTCTCTCTCTCTCTTTTTTTTCGGTGAGAACGTAAAAAAGTCAAGGACACGGGTAGAGTACACAGTTTCCATTCATCGACGGAGAGGGGAGACTTTTAAAACGATCGGTAGGGGATGATAAATGCTTCGCTTTAAAACGTTTGACTACGTTAATTAATATGATGAGTACGATCAAACGCGAACCGTGCTTTGAGAGTACGTACTATATTCAGAACGTTGATCTCGTTTGTAATCGAACTTTACGGCAAATAAACGAAATATCGATAATATCTGTTCTTTTACAATAACTGTACATAGGGAAAATATGTATATCTCTCAATATTTCAAAGCAGTCAAAGAAAATTATTTTTGCGAAGTGACAAGGAATAATAGTAATTCGATGAAAATAAACATTGTTAAAAATTCGATTGAAATTGATAATTATAATTTTGAAAAATTATTGCAAAGGAGAAGATCGATGAAATTTACTTAGGATATATCCTATATATCTTTTTGTTCGTTTTTTATGCTTGTGAAATTTGTTTATAAAAAAATCTTATACGATATTTCTATGTAGTTAATGAAAAAAAGAAAATTGCTCCGAAGTAATATAAAAGGAGAAAAAGGATTGAAATTAAATTGAAATTAAGAAAGAGTAGGAATTAACGAAAGGAATTTCGAAAAAGAAAAAATTGATCGAATACTTATCGTACATCTTGTATATCTTTTATACGTCTTTGTAAAGTAGATAAAATATTCTTACCGTAAAATTCGGCCTTGAAGAGTACCCTTATCCTTTTTTATACGAGCTGTTCTCTCTCTCTCTCTCTCTCTCTCTCTCTCTCTCTCTCTCTCTCTCTCTTTCTCTCTCTCTCTCTCTCTCTCTCTATTAGAACCATTTTTGCCACTCTTCTCGAATACAGGGAATTGTTGAGTATGCATATTCTCTTTTTTTTATGGCAGTCCAAGCGTATCTCGAAGTCAGCACATCTCCCCTTATATTCTCCTTCATCCTAATATACAGACATATGCGGTACAACGATATTCCATTCGGGAAATCTATAAACGAAGCTTGCTTCGAGAAAATACGCAAGAATTCGTTAGATATACATATGTTAACGCACTGTGCATATTCCAGCGAGATTGAATCTCGTAAAGTAGTAAATTCGATTAAATTTTCGAGAAAACAAAAGCAGATTCGTGCTTTGTAATTCAATTATTAATATAGGAGAAACGTTATTCCATCAAAGAATACGAAAATACCAACGAACGTAATATATTTTTCTTCGCGAGCCACGTTGGTAGATCTAATAGAAATTTTACGTAAATAGAAAAGTTAATCGTTAATAAAATATATCGTCTCTATCACTAGCACATATCTCTTCGTAGAGAAATTGAACATCGGATAACGATAATACGAAGCATCAAAACAAAAATCGTACTTTTTCAATTTTTTTATAACCTACCTTTTTCAAGGTCACAAACGAGTCGATGGATCGTTCAATTTTTTCTTTTCAAAGCTGTTCAAACGACGATTTTATATCGATCCATATGCACTACGTCTCGAGAACGTTAAAACAAAAGTGAAAATGTAAAAGAAACGAAGAATATATCGTTGAAAAGAAGAAAAATATATCGTACGTAACGGAACTGGACATCATCGATTGGCAATGACGCAACAAGGATATGATTTTGAATTTTCCACAATACCGCGTCACGTGTCCACGCTTTGATTGGTCCGCCGAAAGAGGAGGTATATCTTATTACATCACGGTTCGTACGCTCGTTCGCGGAGTCACGACGTGTGCTTTAAAAGAAACTCCTTTTCGATAATGGCGGTGGCTCCTGGAATATGTGAAGCACCTGGATGTAAAGCAGAAGCGAGCTTACAATGTCCGACTTGCTTAAAAATTGGAATACAGGGTTCATACTTTTGTAGTCAAGTAAGAATACGTTACGCATATTATAGGTTAAGTCTTACCACTGTGTATTCTTTCGGTATGTAATTCAATCCTACTAGTATGACCGTGATAAAAAAAAAAGTATCGGTTAAATTCGGAAAATTACGTTTTTGAATACTTTAATCCGTCTGAAATATTCGATGAATTTGTTTTGCGATAGTAATACAACGATTTAGTCTTTTTTTGATCAATTTTTACAGGCGTGCTTTAAAGATAACTGGAACTCACATAAACTAATTCACCATCTTGCAAGTGAGTTTACGGTTCTATTTCTTTCTGATATTACCATGATGCAGTTATAGTTACGAATGGTTTTGTATAATTAGAAGGAGAAAATGTGAATAAAAGTTCCGAGTACAATCCATGGCCTTCTTATCATTACACTGGAAAATTACGCCCTTTCAAAAGAGAGTCGCGTCGTGAAGTGCCAGAATGTATAGGCCGTCCGGATTATGCTCAACATCCAACTGGAATTCCTATAAGTGAACAAGCAGTGAGAGGTTCTGCCCAAATTAAAATCCTTAACGATGAAGAGATTGAAGGAATGCGAGTTGCTTGCAAGGTGATATATTTCTTCAAACTTTATAAATAATCTTCGATCTTCAGAAATTTATTTCAAAGAGTACTTTTACCAATTTCTTATCCGTACATGAAAATAGTGTATACTAACATTTAGTGGGTTTTAAAATTGAAACAATTCGTATAGCTCGGTCGAGAAGTCTTAGATGAGGCTGCAAAAACATGTGGCGTAGGTGTTACAACAGCAGAAATTGACAGGGCTGTTCATGAAGCTTGTATAGAACGAGATTGTTATCCTTCGCCATTGAATTATTATCAGTTTCCTGCTAGCTGTTGCACATCGGTCAATGAAGTAATTTGCCATGGTATACCTGATACCAGGCCATTGCAAGATGGAGATATTTGTAATGGTAGGATGATCACTCGATCGTTAATAAGTATAATTTTATCCGCATTCAATAAATTATCTCTTCAAAAACGTTTTTTTCAGTCGATGTCACTGTATATCATAATGGTTTTCATGGAGATCTGAACGAAACATTTCTAGTGGGGAATGTTAAACCAGAAGTAAAAAAGTTAGTGGAAGTAACATACGAATGTTTGTCAAAAGCTATAGAGATTGTACGTCCGGGAGAAAAATATAGAGATATTGGTAATGTGATACAGAAACATGCACAGGCACATGGTTTTAGTGTAGTACGCAGTTATTGTGGACATGGCATACATCGTCTTTTCCATACTGCACCGAATGTACCTCACTATGCCAGTAAGTAATATTTATTATTAAAACTCCAAAGATATTTTATGATTCAATTAATATATGCGATTTCTTGTAGAAAATAAAGCAGTAGGGGTTATGAAACCTGGCCATTGCTTCACGATAGAGCCAATGATATCTCAAGGTACATGGAGAGATGAAATGTGGCCTGATAATTGGACAGCTGTCACAGCAGACGGTCAATGGTCAGCACAATTTGAACATACTCTTTTAGTCACAGAGAAGGGTTGTGATATTCTGACAAAACGTCTAACAAACGATGGTAAACCATGGTTCATGGATCAATCGTAGTACAATTTGTCGTAACAGTGACAAATCAGATGATGTCATCAAGATGTGCGTATTTTATTTTTATCAGTAAAATTAAGATCTTTTTGTGTTTGTTTTATTGATTGAAAAAAACATTTTGTCAAAAATGAAAATGATTAACCCGGCTAAAGAAACTAATGGAAATGGCTTTGTCCACCAGCGTTTCCTTAATGTTTCTTTTTCTATTTAAAAAGGAAAAAATTACTGCCTCCTGTATCATACTAATATTTCGTCAAGATGATAAATATGTACATACGAGTATAATGTTTACCTTTCAATTGCGCGGGATGTTCAAAATAAAAGATTAAAATTATGTAGGACAATGGAAATGTTCTATTTCCTTGCAGGTAGAAATAAATAAGTTAACAAATAGCCTAAATACAATAAATAAATACCGAATAAATTAATAGACGATTCGTACGATCGCTTTTGAAGGATATCTGTCGAAGAATGATTCAAAAGCAATCGGAATCGATCATTGTTCTCGCATAAACGTTTCGAGCATGAAAATCAGTTAACAATATCCTAAAACTTGTCGATAAATAATCATCATATACAAATATTATATTAATAAGTATTTTCATTTTCCAGTCTTAGATCTGAGTCGTGTACCGAATTCATATTTCGAATTTTGATCATGAAGTCGTTCGTTCGATGATGTAGTAGTTCGAGAATCCTTCGCGTCACCTTCGTCAATGTCGTATTCATACTCTATTTTCTCTTCGCTTTGTGAATCAGAATCGTTAACGTATTCTTCGTCATCGGGTACCATTATTCGCAAGGGTCGTTTTTCTTGATTAAGATTTTGCTGATTTAACCTTCGTCGATGTTGTTGTTGTTGTAGAAAACGTTGTTTATCACGTCGTTCATTTTCAGTCTATAAATATTGAAACTATTATTAAATATCAATTTTTTAATATTTATAATATGATTACAAGTATACCTGTTCTTGATGAATACGTTGCTGATGATATTGTTGTTGCTGTTCGTATTCCGATTCATATTGTTGTTGCTCTTGAGTATCTTGATAACTCTCGTCCTTGTGATTAGGCGGCATAGCCTCGCTTTGCTGTTGGCTCTCTTGTTGTTGCTTTCGTAGATGTCCAATCAACTGACTATTTACGTTTCCAGCAGCAGCTAATGCAGCTAATTTCTCTGCAGCTTCGCGATTAGGCAAAGATGTGTAGAATTGTGTGGATAGTCCACCATTGTTGGTGGTAACTTTGCTGAAATACGTGGATGGTGCAACCCGATTATTCGTTTCCTCGTAATCAATATTATTTTCTGTTTGTTCGACCGGTACTTCAGCGGTATAGCTTAGTTCCTCGTCAGATTGTATATCAGTCTGTTGTATATTCGAAGGTTCTGCTTCCAAATTGTAATCCGCTGTGACTCTACCGGATGCGAAATTCTGATCTAATAATATCTGTTGTTGGTCGTGTTGTAATTGTTGCTGCTGTTGCTGCTGCTGCTGCTGCTGCTGCTGCTGATTGTCTTGCTCGTCGTAATTAAAAGAATGCATCTGTGGTTGAGAGAAACTCGTGACTCCGTTAGGCTGGAGAAGTTGGCCAAGTTGTTGCTGTAGTAGATGCTGTTGTAGTTGAGGTTGCTGACCTGTAATAGTAAATATGACTTTTATTCGTTATTTCTCGACACGTCGATCGACATTTCAATGAAATTACGAACCTGCCGTATATTGTTCCGTGAGTTTATGTGGGAAGCTGTTCAAAAGATCGTAAAGTTGAGTAGCGGATAAAGGTGGTCCAGCTGGTGCCGGATGTCCAACGTGCAAGTCAGGAATTTGATTGCTAATCGTATTGGCTGTTTGAGTGGCAGTACCAGGGAAGCCCACATGAAGAGAACTGCGCAAGTTTGTTTGCATCGGTGTGTCGGTTTGACCGAACTGAATATTCGCTAGGCCCGTGTTGGTTATGGGTGGGTGATTGAGGAAAACTTCGTTGGTTTGTAGGTCAGGATTGACTACCGTAGCCAGCCTGGTTACATCGAATTCCGGAGTGAAAAACGTTGGCTGCACTGTATGATACTCCTTTTGGGCTAGGTCATTGTCCTCTGTCACTTCATATTGATGTTGAATAGGCGTTGGACTGGTTACAGTTCGTTGAGGTGCCAAGCTGGTTCCAAGAGTCGCTAATCCGAAATCGTTTGCCAGTGTATTACCTAAAATCAATGGAGGATATCATCGTAGTTATATATTTTTTTCATTATTTAAATCAATTTCTTTAAACCCACTTTGTAGATTGAGATTATAATTGAGATCGTTACTATATTGATGCTGAGAAACGGTCTTTTGTCCAGAATTAGCATCAGAATTGTAAGGTTTGTCTGCTGGGCTCAAATTAGGTGCAGGTATCGTATGAATAGGACCCTTGTCGTCGTCGATGCTACCTCGATGAGTCGGTGGCAATATCATTGGTTCAGGCCTATATTCCGGACTATATTCTGGAACTTGGTTCATCGTATGAAATTCTTTGACCGGTGGACGTTGCGGAAGTACAGCATGATTGTTTAAAATCCCGAGGACTGGCATTTGAGTTTTCCAGGTAGTAGGAAGAACATTAAACATCGGAGGTCGTCTAATTCTGAGATTGAAAATGATTTGTCTGACATATCAAGCTCGTATCTTGAGATATTTCTTAAACGTTTGAAAAGGGAATAAAAAAGGACATTGTCCTTCGTATTTCGTTCCCTTCTCCTCTTACCTATAATTTGGAGGTTTATAAGATATTCGTTTATGAGGGAAATTTCCACCAATGTGTATCGTGTTTCCCATAGAAATTCTAGGCCCGATAGGCCATGATTTCTTGAATATCGGTGGTGCATGAGGCAAAGGTGCTAAAGGTCTTCTTAGTTTAAGTCTTGCTTCGGAGAAACAGATACACATGGCCAAGAGCCAACAAGTCCAACCGATCGCCTGGAATTTAACAGCTCAACGTCGTTAATGTGCTTTCGATAATAGACTTTTTTTCAGACATCCTAGGCTCCGATACTCTTTTTACTTAGGATAAACGATACGTGAGACGAATTCGAGCGTTCATAACCGGAAATCCAGGTCTGTTAGGATGATACCGTGAACGTGTTACGGTACTTCATATCGGCACGTGCTTCTCGTTTCCTTTTTGCCAGCATATAAATAATATGTCTGTCTGTGTAACTATGTATATATGTTTAGATATATTATATTTATGTATTTAGGTATGAATGATGTATATGTGTGTGTATGTGACGCACTAGTGGATGAAGAGAGAAGAAACAGAAACTTCGTGGTGAGTCGACGAATCGAAGTGGGACATTGTCCCACATCGATGCGAGGAAAAGCGAGGATAAGCAGGCCGGGAGCGGGGGGTAAGAGAGAAAGAGAGAGAGAGAGAGAGAGAGAGAGAGAGAGAGTAGTGAAGGAGAAGAAAATACGGCGAACCATGAAAATTATCGTATGTGTGCGTATGTATAACATATGTATGCATGTATGTATAGAATCTGTGTAAATGCTCGTAACATCTTAGAAATTTTCACACCTGTTGCTTACAGTAATTTTGGTAATCAAAATTCCTTGGAATTATTTGATTGTATCGTTCGATTAAGTTACTTCTTCTTTTCTCTATTGTACTATTTAAGAATCATAAAAATTTCATGTCCACGTTTAGTATGAATTTATATTATTTATGAAAAATGTTCAATATTTGTTTATCGGAATTATCGTAAAACGTAGATTACTTTTTGACTCGATTCGTTATTTAAAATTCAAACGAGATTGAAAAGAAATCGAGAACAATCTTTGCTGAATTATTTGGCTCTATTTAATTAAAGATAAACGGGAAAAGTGGATTTCTAAAAATAATACGACGAGCATGAGTTAATAATTTAGACACTATGTCAATTAAAAACGACTCGAAAGATATTGAGGATCTTGAACAAATTTTTTTTAATTGTCTCGTTAATTAATCGTTGTTGCAAATAACTCCAAAAAAAAAAAAAAAAAAAAGAAAAGAAACAGAAGCTTGTAGAAAGAAGTAAATTTGTGTTTGAAACGTCAAAAAAGACTTACCTTCATGATCGACAAAATACAATCCTCGATTCTATTCTATCGATTAGCAGGTAGATGATCGAAAATAATGTGACACAGAGATATAAAGACCGGCTTTTCTCTCGCGATTCAAACCCGAAAAACCGGAAACCTTTTCAAAATCTTTCTCGCGGCCTTGGTTATTGGCCGTCGAAGAAGCACTGCGCCTTCTGCACGCAATTAGGTCATTGTCCTTCATTTATACTCTCGACCGACGTACGTTGATCATCGAGGAAGCCAAAAGGTTACTTACTACTCCTACTCTCGCATTCGCTTCGATGCGTTGAGTGCACTAACCGGCGAGTTTTATTGCGAAAAGAAATTCTTTATTTCCCTGACATTCTTTCCATTATTATCCAATTGATCGTAAATACAATTGAAAGATTTCATGAATTAAAATTGACGCGAGAAACGAGATAGACTTTGAACAGAATATCGAATATCTTAAACAATCTTTCTTTTGATCGATATTATTACACCCGACTCATTACTTAACAAAAGTAATTACAGATTCGTAAATAATCTAAATCCTTTTTCAACATCTGTATTTCGAAGTTTCTATTTTAATTTCATGCCACAAAATTAATTATCATATTCATATTCGTTTGATAAATATAAGTTATACTTAGTATAATATAATTATATTAGTATGGATTATATTATAAGTTTCGTATAATATAATTTTTGTTTTAAATGAGACGAAGATAAATGGGTTGTTGAGAGTTAAACATAAAAAGTAAATCCTTCGTAACGAAACGAAGGATTTATATAATTTCCCTCGTCAATTATCGGATTAACGTTAGCGAGGATTAACAAGTTGAATAAGTAAAATTGTTGAATAAGTAAAAAATGATTAAAAAAAGAAAAACATCGTAATGACTATTTAAAGGGACAAACCAGCAGGTGCATCGTCCTCCGACCCGATTTGTATCGATCGATCGACCAGTCGTCTTTCGTTTCTCTCCATATATTTGACTCGCCGGATTCCCTACTACTACTACTACTACTACTACAACTACATCACAATACTAGCAAAAGGCCAAGAAGCGATCGCGAAAGAGCTGCGTGCACGATCCAGTGACCTACTACCGTATTCTACGACATCACACATACGAGCTCGTAACTTGAAATTATCCTATATCGTCGCCATTTTTGTTAACGATCTTCGCATATCGCAAGACGCGATCATCGACGTTCCGTTCAACGAAGCACGCTAGCGATTTTCTTCGGTGCTTGCACGCGATCTAGAAATCGCATGTTTGATTTATGAGAATAATTCAATTTTCTTTTTTCTTTTCTTTTCTTTTCTTTTCTTTTCTTTTCTTTTCTTTTTTTTTTCTTTCTCTTTTTCATAGAGTTAAAAGATCTTATTACAAGATCTTATTAAAAGAGCACAGTCGGAATCTTTCTGACGTAACCGACTTGTAATTTTGTATTGTTTTCTTTCTTTCTTTTTTTTTTTTTTCTTTTTTTTGTCTGTTACAAAGATGAATCCGTAAACGGATTTGCGGTTTGTATTTTATTCGCAGGTTTCTCGACCTCGAGGGACGGAAAGGAGATCGACGGAGGACATTGATCCGTACAATTTATTTCGTGAATGTCGTCCGTTGAACTCGGGAACTTCTGGCTCTCTCTTTTACTCTTAGAAGGATGCTGGATAATGGACCTAACGCCGATGTTTATTCGCGCATGACCGACACCCATCCATCTTACCTGAGATTTTCCATTTAAGTACTTACTCGTTATATCGTTGATATATGTACAATTAATATATCTTTTTTTTCTTTTTTTTTTCTTATCGATTTTCTACATTCTTTATATTCACTTGATTGATCCTCGAGTTAATTATGCATAAGTAATTTCCTTGACAAGATCTTTTACAGCTTCTCTGGAATAACTTTATTTTACAATTTATTCTAGTAATGCTAGGTAGAAAAAAACAAAAAAAAAATATGCCACTATAATTTATAATTAAAAAAAAAAAAGTGGTTTCTCTTAATTAATCAACGTACTTAACTCTTTTGATTTTTTTTTTCTTTTTTCTTTTTCGTTAAATGCGCATAACAGGTAGATAAGTATCACTTGAAAGTAAGCAATTTAAAAAATGTTCCAAGTATCGATCGGAAGTGAAATCCGTGCTCGGTGAACGAACGAAAGGGTTAAGCCTTTCGTTCACAGATGGCTCCACTCGCGAGTTCGAATCACGACGGTTATTTAAAAAGCACGTGCTCGTGCTGTGAACTGTCAATGACATTTTATCCTGTCGATCGTTAACATATATCACAAAGTAGAATATTTCATCAAAAAAGAGTTTCTTCTCTGCATACGCGTGTACTTTTCTCTTTCTTATTTCTTGTTAGATTAAAAATAACACTGGGAGAGCGTTGATTGGATATTGGCACGTTTGCGCACATTTCTTCTTTTTTCAAGGCACCTTTTTCCATACGAGACTTTGTAATCTTTCATCTCGAAGTTTCTAAAATCCATAAGGCTTCGATGATTTGTACCAGCCTCTGTATGGATACGGATAGAATGTATACGAATAGACCACTGAAACACAGATAATGTCTAATATTAACAACATTTAGAATTTCATCATACGTAACGGGTTCGTTCTCGTTCAAGAAACATGTAAACATTTTTACGTGACTTAATAACTAAGCCGATACATTCGAACACTTTCTTTTTTTCTTATTACAAATGTCAAAGTCCAGATCAAACAGAGATTAATTACGTCACGAATTCGTTCTCGTCCAGGAAGGAGTTAAGGATTTTCACGTGTCTTATTAGGTAAGTCGATATTAAAATTTTTTTTTCTTTCCTTTTTTTTTTTCTTTTTTGTTGAATCATAAATTTGATTGAAGTTTAAATCGTCGTGATAGTTTAGAAAATCTTGTCGAGTAACTAAGTCATAGTTCGAGTTTCCAATCACATACGATATAATAATAATGATTATACACTACTAGTTTTGTTTTAAGTATTTTACGCTTTTGCCAGCATGTCGGAAGTAGTTGTCTTTGGAAAGTATATATCCATATGAATATCGACACGATGAGAAAGCTCCCTCTCCTTCTCCCACCTTCACTCCGCCCTTGTACTCCAAGAAGACCCAAAGGCCCGTGAACACTTTCGCTTCGTTAGCGGTTCGTCGACTTTTACTCGATCAACGGCACCTCTTTCTTCTTGTAGCAAAAAACGAAAGTAAACTCGACTTTCCAGACTTTCCGCCCGGAACAGTCACATTGCTTCTGTGCTTTCGAACTCGTCTATGATCGATTTTGAAAAACTTTGCAAGAATTTCCGAACTCCCTTTCGTTGATATTACTATAAAATTCCTTATATAAAAAAAAAAAAGAAAAAAATAGAAAAAGAAAACATAAAGAAGAAAAACGAATTCTTTCTTCTTTTTCCATCTAAATATCGAAGATTTTGCGGATGTAAAAGAAAAACGAACGAACGGAGAATTTCGAAATTTTTAGAATTTTGTCAGAGGGAAGAAAATTCATGATAGAAAAAAAAAAAAAAGAGAGAGAGAGAAAGAGAGAGAAGATTAAAGATACTCCGGATCTCTGTCAAAGTCAGAATCCAAACAGTCAATTTTTCACGTAACGTTACCTGCGTCTCGTCCTGATTAGTCTCTACACTCGAAATGGTCTCCTATCACGAAGACTCGCCGGTGATCTCACTGCTAACTTCTTCCTTTGCATGTTACTCCTCCTCCAAATGAGATTCCTACTTGGTATGTTGATTGTAGGTTCTAACAAACCACGGCTTGGCCAGTAATGGGCGTTAATGGGATTTAACACGGGCAACGTTAAAGGTTCTTGAGTGGCAATATCGATGTGGACACTCGAAAATGTTGGTAAAGCGTTGAAATCTTGCGGTTGTAGCTTTGGTAGTTCTAGTCCTTTCTGATTTTCCAACATCGATATCTTTAAGGTATCAAATTGTGGCGAGGTTAAAGGTAAATTTGTATGTAACGAAGAGAGGTCATTGTAATTGGATACTTGTAAGTCTTTCTCTGGAAAGGAATATTGAATCTGTTGAAGATGAATCGCTGGATATTCTAAACTCTGTTGAATGGAGAATTGTTGAGTGGCCAAGTTTGGTGAAAAATTCGGTTCTATTTTCAAAGGTTCCAACGAGTTTTGATAAATCTGAGAATATTTTTCCTTATCCAATTGATAAAGTTGATTATTGTTATAAATCACTTGTTCCGAGTTATACGTGCCTTGAGATTGTACTGGATACAAGGAAGCTGAATTTAAATTGTTATTTGGCAAGTTGTTCTTATTATCGTTCGAGAAATATTCAGAATTTTGAAAGTTCTGATCGTTAGATCCCTTTGGAGGTCCACCGAAACTATTCTCTAGATCCTGGAGATTAGGATGTCGTTGATCCAGCTCTGGTAGATGATCCTTGTCATTCTGATCGTTTTGTTCCGTCTTCGTCGGTTTCATGAGCTGCTGTCCTGAGCGATCTTCGTCTGTAAACGTGACGTCTGTCAGTCCTGTCTTAAACGTAATCAATTCTGTTTGTGTTGTTGTTATTGTTGTTCTTGTAATAGTTCAACGTTAACTGTGTGTCTGTGTGTCTCTGTTATGTGCGTTATTTGTTGTTAACTGTATCGGTAAATTGTATGTAAAAATAGAGTCTCGTGTTTTATCGTTCGAAATTACTCCGATCTTTTTTATTTCTTTTGAATATGTGATTACGAATAAGTTTGGGACTTTGCTAAAGTTCGAAAAGAACAACGAAAATAAAATAAAATAATGATCTTTTCGAAAACGCTTTCGAAGAAAGCGAAATCTTGGAAAGTTTGAAATTCACGTAAAGAGAAGAGAGTGGGTCAAACTGGTTATTGATTTAAAAGAACGTAGCTCAATATATTCGTATGAAAATGAAGAGAAAGAAGGAACGAAGGGTATAGAAAGTTAAACCGCAAAATTTCAAGAAAGACAAATGATTTTCATTACGAAGAGATGACGTTCCTATCTTCTTCCGCCTTTCCACGTATAGGATAATCGAGAATAGTGAGATTCCTTATTCGACGGCATTTTAATACGATTTTAATTACGTCGATAATTATTCTCCTCGCGTAATCTTACATCTCTTTCTTGAAAATGGTGAATCTTTTCGCGTGAATGCTGTTTGTATTGTAGATATAAGTTTGTAGTATTGTAGATATTAGATAATTTGATTTTTAAAATAGAGTATTCATTAGACTTTATAAATTAAATGTTTCATCAATTAGGGAATTTTTATCATAAAATATATATAATATACTTATATATTATATATATTTAGATATATAATATATATATGTATATATATAATATTATATATCATATATTATGAGACAAGTAGAGTTAAGAAGATATAATATATATAAATACTTATAATATAAATATATATATATATTATATATAATACTTTTATATATAATAATTAATTATATATATATATATTATACAATTAATTTATATATATATATGTGTGTATATATATGTATAATAATTAATTATGTAATTGTATATATAAGTAAATATAGATAATATTTACTTATATAATATACATATATTATATAAAGAAATATAAATAAGTATAAATATATACCAATACATAATATATATCAGTATACATAGAGTAATAAAATCCATTGATCGATAATTCAGAATCGAAGATCGTACCATGATTGAAGAAAATCTTGTAATCTACATTAACATAAAACGTATTTTGCAAGTACTGCATAATTCGTTTGTTTTTAACACCCCATATGATTGATTTTATAGATGTAGTAGATTGGTAAGTACGTATGTATATTGGAAAATATTTGGGAACAGTTTTCTTTCGTAATTGACAGTTAAGTGACCTACCGTCCGATGCCGATGGATAACTCGAATGTTCGTCGTAATTATTAGCTGGTCCAGGATAATCCTCGATGTGTGGTGGCGGTCCGTCGTAGGTGTTGTCGTGTTCTGATTTTTAAACAATTTAGAAGTATAAAATATATACACAGTAGGTAGAGAATCGATCGAATTGATTTTGATCTGTCAATGTCTTATTTAGTTCGGTTGAAAGAGTTAGCGAAGAGGGAGAACGTTGAGAATTCGTCAAATACCTTCATTACTGTCTTTTTCTCACTTTTTTTTTTTTTTTTTTTTTTTTTTTTCTTTAATCGAAACTTATTTATTAGCTTACCGATCGGTCGATGATCATAACCATAACTCGGATGACCATAGTGTGGCTTTGGTGCTTGTATGACGGCACTTGCTGCAATATGACGACCGAGCGAACTTATGGCGTCACCAGTCGTACTAATAATTTTGCCCTTCGTGGAAACCAAGAAGCCACCACCTTTGATCAATTGACCTTTTAATGCCAATACTCCACCACTTATAGCTTTCAATGCTTGAATCACGGTATTCAAAATTGCTTTCTTGAAATCCCACACGTCGAACGTCTTTTCGCCGTACTGAAATACATGAAAAATAATTTCGAAAATTAAAAAGAAAAGAAAAGAAAGAAAGAAGACAAAAGACGAAAAAAGAAAGGAGAATAATGAGCTTTAATCTTTTTTTTTTTCTTTTTTTCTTTTTTTTTTTCTTTTATATCGAGTGAAAGCAGATCAATGTGACGAATAAAAAGAAAAGAACTTTTCTAACGTTCGATTTATTGATTTATCGTTTATAATGCAAGAACGAAAGTAGGCATGTCTCTCGCGCGTCTAATTACACTGTTCGTTAAGATGAACAAAAACAGTAGGTCACATAAATATCACATAAACGTGTCGTTTTCTTTATAATTCTGCACGAGAATAAAGAAAGAAAGAGAAAAAAAGAAGATGGAAGCAAGCAACGCGTCATTGACCTCATTTTCGAACGATTTCCTTCTTGCATGATACAAGGTGACGACGTGATTTTATTCTTCTTGTTTATTTGTTTGTTTTTCTTTTTCTTTTTTTTCCTTTTTCTTTTTTTGTCTTTCTTGTTTATTCTCTTCCAAATCGAACGTTTCTTCTATAATAAATGTTCCACGAAGTTTCATATATATCATACGATCTACAGAGTTCGAAATCTGTGCCACTGAACTACTTCTATAGTTTCATTTAAAGACTTCAGAATTGGAGAAGTCGTGTTTAGAAAATCTAAAACGTTACTTAGTATAATATTAGTCTCGTATCTGATCGTATAAAAACATATGTTCTACGTGTTGTGATTTATTTGTTTTACAAGGAAGGAAAATGCTATTTAATAATTGTTCATTTTGCTTTTGCAGAATTAGGTTTCTTTTTTCATTTGTGCGTTTCGTCACAATCTTTCTATAATCGAGATAGTAATCGTTCTAAATCGTCTCTAAAGTCGACAAGAGAAAGATAAAACGCGTCGACTTCGATCGCGAGAACGTTGAGAAGAGCATTGAATTTCCCTCCATTGAATTTCCCTCCTTAATCGAGAATCTCGATGACCTAAATCACTTTTGCTCGCTTAGATCTTTGATCAAACGTTCGTTTATAATTTCTCTGGTTTTTCGGTTATAGATCAATTATAAAAAAATTGAAACTAATCGATTATTTAAAGTATTCACGTTCGATATTTTATCGTTTGTTACATATTATATTATTATTATGGTTACTTTTCTCCGTTACACTATACTTAAAACACTTTTCACGGGACGTTGCCTTCGAATGATGCAACGTGAAAAAAGTTGAAATATTTTCATAAAAATTGTTAAAGTAATCGTTACATATTCTCGATCAATGATTCAATCGACAGTCATAAATAATACATGTACATCAAATAATATATACATATATACATTACATTGTTTATATAACATATAATATATATTATATTTTGCAAAGTTTTGTTCGTTTAAAGAAAAATTATTATTAAATGGAATTTCATTATTTTGGAAAATTACTTTTAAATAAAAACGAAAAATAAATAAATAAATAAATAAATAAATAAATAAATGATACATAATATAAAATATACTTTCGTATAATGTGTACATATAATATAATATATATTATAATATAATGCACATAAATGTACATATATTCTTTTATAATATTATAATAAAATAATACTTAACATATAGTATATGAAATATCTTTTTGATATATTACCTGTTGAACAGGTGATCCATAACCAACATATATTATAATACACATAAATGTACATATATTCTTTTATAATATATATAAAAAGTATATATATATATGTGTATAATATATAGTATAATATATACTACAGTATATATAAAACTTTATAATACTATAATAAAATTATAATATTATAATAAAATAATACTTAACATATAGTATATGAAATATCTTTTTGATATATTACCGGTTGAACAGGTGGTCCATAAACAACATGAGTAGGTTGACTATCACCACCTATAGAACCTCTCGAAGCTGCTCCTGATGCACTAGTGAGGCCACCGATTATTCCACTAGCTATTCCCGAAATGATGCTACTGGATCCGGTAATAAAACTACCTGAACCCGATCGTTTGGTTCTATCCTGTTCTTGTAGGTATTCAGTGTACCGTGGATCAGTTACTAGATCGATCGTCAATTTATTATCATCGATCCTCTTCATACTTCCCATAGCTTTTTGAAATTCTTCAGATTTCTCGATCATTTCGAGAATTTGCATGGCTATCCTCTGCTCTTCCTGTTCTTTCGATTCCTCAGAAGTTTTCTTTCGATCGATCGGCCTCTCCGAACTCGGAGGATCCGATCCAGCTCGATCGATCGATCTTCGATACGGTGCTAAACGCTGCAATTGCGCCGATGCTCGTTCCTTAAGATCATTCTGATTCAACGTCTTTTCAGATAAAATTGGAACTACCGAGCAGCATGATAACAAGATTAACAGCAACATCTGAAATATTCGACGATATCTAGACACTTTTTTTAACGATTCGTTTTAAATTAAGAAAGTGGTTTGGTTAGATAACGTAATAATTTATTACTATTTTATTCGTAAATTTTATTCTTATGGTTAAATATATATCTCATAATTTTTATCCCACTTTATTTTATTTCTCTTCTATTTTCTTCTCATTCTTTTCTTTCTTTTTTCTTTTATATTCTTTATAATATCGATATTATATATGTACAGATATCAATCTGTTTTTATAAAATCAATAGCCAAATATAACCGTAGTATTTTATTTAATTAACAGGTGAATTTGATTAGAAATTTTTTAAAAATTAATTAAAGAAAATTGTTCGTTTCCAAAAATGGAATTAATTGAGAAAGTTTAAATCCTTATTATTCACGTCGATGATGGCTATATATTGATAAACAATTTACTTTTTTCGTTTAGAACAAAGCTATTCAAACTTTTTATCGACAAATGAATGATCATTCTAATTACTATTATTCGATTGTCCTTACTCCAATATGCCATTCTGATGTTTTCAAATACTATAATTTAACTAAGCAATAAATATACAAGTCTTTCATTTATAGATAAAACATAGTATTATGAAAAAATGGCAACGTAATAACAGTGAAGAAATATTGTAGTGCGTTAATATAGATGATTTATAAAAAATTCGCTAAGGAGAAATAAAAAAAATGATGAGAATATAAAGTAATTGATGTCATAAGACAACTTTACACGTCACTGGTTTAGAAACGTCAAAAAAGTAAAGAATATATCGTCCAATCAAAAGATTCTGAACAAAACAGAATATGCTTTCTAACATATTATGTACTCTCTATTAGAATGATCGTTACGTATTCAAAGGGAAGTAGATATATTTAACCCTCATTAGATTGCTACTATAAATTAATAAAATTGTGTTATATCACTAATATGGATAATTAGTATTAGCTTGTTGCATAATTTCTGTCCTATTTCATATGATTATCTTAGAGTTCTTTCAACAAATAAACGAAAAGTTGTTTGCTTTCGAAATAGACAAATTGACAAGTTGTTCATTAAACTGGAATAAATTGTTGATTATGCATGTTTCAGTTTCTAAAAATTTTTAAGAAAGCATATCACACTAGCTATAACACCTATAAATAATAATAATATTATTAGACAATTAATATATTAATATACTAATTATTAATGATGTAATATTATAAGAATAATAACGTAAAAATAATATTATCATACAATTTGTTTTACGAAATTTAATATACAATAAAATTGTTATAATTTTGCAATTTTACATACGTTCTTTGAAATGAATTAAATCTTTTTCCGATAAAAAAAAAAAAAAAAATGATTTTGAACGTAAAAGAAAAGTTTCAAAGAAAATACAAGTTTAATTTTCCGACAACACGAACGCTTTCTTATTCTAAAAGTAATTTTCGCGAAATCGAAAGAGGAGAATAAGATTCATGTCTGACAATTTTCTCGAATTTGAGATGCGCCGAAGCATAAACTCGCGTAGCTGCGTGCGTATATAACAAGTGGAGCGACTCTTCGGTGAAAGTCACGCGAGGATGCGCGAGGATAGCTCACGTTATGAAACGCCCACGTTGTGCCATGCGATGAACTATGATGTTTCATCTTTCGTGCAGGACCTTTATGTGTGTGTCTTATCGAGCGAGAAAAATGGAGAAAATTAATCGATCCGTTTATCGTTTGACCTCATAAAACAATTCACAGACATAATCGATCGATGTATTATTTATATATCAATTAAATAAGAAGAATAAAACAAACTTTCTTTTTTTCCCTCATAAAATTTCATAAACAAATACATTTAGTAATTAAAATTTCTCTTGAAATTTTCGATCGTTCCATGATCATTCATCAAGAAATAAATCAGTCGATCAACCAAGAAAGAAATAATATTTAATTAAGTCTTTAGAAAGTCAACGATCCTCCATTATCATCTTTGACATTTTACGAGTAGTGAAAGGTACGTTTAGAAAAAAAAAAAAAAAAAAAAATGAAAAATGAAATAGAAAAGATATTAAAAATTTCTCATTGATGAAAATAGTAGCGGAAATGATTAACAGCTGGCGGAATTAAACGTTTGAAAGAAAGAAGTAAAGGTGTTAAGAGCGATCTCCTTCGAAGCATTCGAGAAGGAAACTGTTTCGAGCACCATATTGAGTCCGGTATCAAAGGCCGGTCTTACTCTCAAAGCGAAAGTGATCGGGGATTGTGTCCTTGATCTTGCACTATGGAGTCGACGGCATGACCTAGATACATCGGAGCTCTCTCGGACTATTCGAGAATTTTTTCATGTACCTTTTTTTTTTATTCTTTCTTTCTTCTCTCCTATTTCGATATTTTTTTTATCGATTAATTCGTCGAAAAAAGAAAAGCAATGTAAAATGATGGAAACGTGTTCTTAATTGCTTAATTGCTTATTAATAATCGATTAACGTGCAATATAAAAATTGTTTAATAAGATAAAATTAATGGAACGGCGATAATTTCAAGAAAATAATTTCAAGCACAATCGAAGTCTCACACAGAACGATATTTTCTCCATTATCAATAATGAAACTTCTTGGCAAGGATGTTTATTTAACTTTCACAGGATAACACGTGTCAAGTTAGTCTATATGTGTTTTATCAAGCAAAGTCAAGAAAGCTTCGATGTTTGCGATCTTTTTTTCGTTTTTGATGTCTGCTCAAGTAAGAAAGAGAGAAAGAGAAAAAAGAAAGAGAGAAAAAGACAAATAAAAGAAAATAGAAGAAAATAATTGCTTTTTTGATTAAAAAAAAAAAAAAAAAATATTTAATAATAAGAAGAAAAAAAAGGATATCGTTAGGAAATTGTAAGAACGACAATTCCTTTTTCGATACTCGTATACGACACTTCACACTTCCCGCGAATATAAAGAACGAAATCGTTCTACGTTTCTACACAGGTAAATTTAAGTATACCTTCTACTATGTGATCGTGACTTTCACGGTAGATCGGCAAAATGATCGCGGCACTCTCACTGAACTCACTGGCTGGCGCCATCGAGTACTTCCTCATTTTATACCGACTCCCACCTTTAAACCAATCGCGAGAGAGTGTCAGAATCTCTTTACCTTCTCGTTTTCTGTTCTTTAAGAATTTTCAAATTTTGCACGAATCCCATCCACCTCGTTCTTTCTTTTTCTTTTTTCTCTCTTTTATCAAAAATTTTTTCGTCAAAAATTCGTCATACATATGTATATATAAATCAAGTATTATCGAAAAATATCACCAAGAATCATCTCGGAATTTCTTTACATTTTTTCGTTCTTCTCCTTTTTCCTTTCATAAGGGTTAACGAGCCGTAGAGAAAAACGTACGATGTGACTCGACAAAATTTCTCTTTTAATTTATCTACGAAGGAAATCGTTTTACTCGACGATTAACGGCAATGTCTTTGTCAATACCCTCTAATCAAAAGTTGAAAATTATTATTAACGATCGACGCGATCTGTTATTATTTATTTGTGAATTTTTATTTGATTTGATTTATTTTGTTTTGTTTTGATTTCTTCTTCTTCTCTTTTTCTTTGTTTTTTTTTTTTTTTTTAAGATAATAAGAAAAAAATTTCACGTTCGATTCTTCGATATACATATTACGATACACATTCTTTCCTTTTGATCGTGCTTTGTATGTAATCTCAAATGAAATGTATTCTCGCAATCGAGTTACATACATTTTCTCGACTGCATTGGAAGTAGGAAGTCATATACGGCCGGCCCTTTTTTCGTTGAAATTCACAAGTCTAAGCACGCTAATGAAAGTAGTGAAATGATGTTATCGTTGCATCTTTCTTTCATTTTCCTTGCACGTCAAAGATAGTCTACGCGTTTAACATAATCAATTACTTTGATACTTGTAACAGAATAAATTATTATGATTATTATTATTTATTATTATTTGTTTGTAATTCGTCTTATTATTTATTTTGTAACAGATTATGTGATGATAGATTATATATATATATATAATAAATTAATAAAAATGCTTAATATATATATATATATATTTATTTATTTATTTGTTTGTTTATTTATTTATTCATTAGATATATATTCATCGAAATCGTAGTGATAATAATTAAGAAAAATGTTGAGAACGATAATTAAAATGAATGTTTGTCTTATTACATATGAAAAATTGAAACATTTTTATTATTAGTATTATTTATTTCTCAATGATAATTTATCATTTATTTATTAATTTGTTTTCAATACATTTGTCAAACTTTCATATTAAAAATTAATAAATTGATGTAAAAAATTAAAAAGTTTTCCTTTCTGATATTGGTATTCATTTTTCTGCGTAATAATTTATCAGAAACTTATTAGTTTATTTTTGATATATATTCATCGAAATTGTAATAGTGATAATTAAGAACAACATTGGCAACTGAAAATTACAACGAAAGCTCGTACTGTTACATAGACATTATGATCTCGTCTAAGAAAATTGAAAAGCACCATAAGAGAGAGTCTACTACCCTCGAAGTTAATTTCTATTGTGTTGAAACGTTCATAATTACTTACCTCTTAATCTTTTATTTATTTATTTTTTTTTTTTTAATTATTACTACAATTTGCGAAAGACTTCACTGTTTCTTAATCTTGACTCGTCTCTCGTAGTTTTAACATCTTATTTCTACTTGGTGAGAATTATTAGAACGACTAGATTTTCTTTGATTCATCAATATTAGTTTTCTTACATCGATGGAAAATTTTTACATATATAAACTTAATGTAACGTTTGCTTTCATGAATATTCAATTACAACGAATATAGAACATTCATTAAACTCCTAATATGCTTGCTTTAGTTCTTGTAAAAATGTTTAAGACAAAAAACATACTTACAAGCTTAAATAAATATTAATGCTTAAATAATTAATGAAAAATATTATTAAATTACCATGCAATTAGTTTTACGAAATTCAATAAAAAATTCAATAAAATTGAATAAAGAGAAGCATGATTCATATCTTGCAAAATTTTTTATAAGAAAAATGCAGATATAGAAATAATGAAAAAAAAAAATTGAATTATCGTAATCTTTTTACGAAACTTCAAAAAAATTAAATTATATTACACAAACATATATTCCATTATACATTAAACCATGATAAACATTAATATATCGTAATTGTGCAATCACGCATATTTAAGGATAAGTAAGAATGGAAGTTAATACTTAAAATATACTGCAAACAATTTGATTGCCCGATTATTTGATCGTATCACGTCATTCATCCTTTCGACAAGTAGAAAGTAGGCGAATCGTCGGACTCGTTCGTTCTTTGCGTTTTTCCTTTACTCGTCGTTATGATGTGCCTGTTTACGAAGTAAACTCAAGTATCCGAGTATTCGCTTGAGATATAATACGAAAGGCAAGCGCATCAACATTGTTCTACGAAGTAACAGGATGATTATAGTCGGCGGTGTGCATTAGATTGTAACGCTCACTCCCAGAAATCAAAAGATACTTCGTATTTTTTGTTCATTCCACTTCCTGCCAGTTACGACAGTGTTTGTCTCTTTGTCTCGTTATTGAATCCACCAATTTTATACTGTCCCCATCCTTGCTCGCTTTTTCCACATTATTATCATTAGTATTATTATATAACGATCCAATCGACAAATAGGAAACTGGTCATTTGTTTCCTTCGATACTTTCGACGAGAATGAACTTTCAAACTTGACATTATCTTCGTAAATTTGCGAAGTTAAGCGATAAGTATCGGAAATAATATCAAACGAAATAACGAAATCATATTTTCTTTAGTAGTAAGAAATATTTAAAATATTTTAGAACGTTTCAAGTGAATATATTTCGTTCAAAATTTCCAGTCTTTCTATAATATTTATTGAGGAACAGGAAAGATAATCCCGAATGCTATTAGAGTCTAAAGACTTTTATTTATTGAATCCTTTTACTCAGATAATTCCTTGGTTTAGACCTTAATCGTTTCTTATTTAATCCTTTTTATATTCTTTTTCTTTCTTCCCCTATTTCCACTGTGACTATCATTAATAAATAAATTTTAATAAATCATTAATAAATAAAAAAATCATTAACAATTATAATATAATCAAATTATTTTTTTTCTCCTAAAAATTTTCTTGCCTTAAAACTATTAAAAGTTCTTGTCTACCTCCCTCCTCCCCTCCCTCTCTCTCCCTCTCTTTTATGTTATTAACTTTTGCACGATTCTTTCTTTTCTTTGATCAGGCAAAT
This sequence comes from Vespula pensylvanica, assembly GCF_014466175.1. NCBI lineage: Eukaryota > Metazoa > Arthropoda > Insecta > Hymenoptera > Vespidae > Vespula > Vespula pensylvanica. Next base: position 7,091,119 of record NC_057686.1, read on the forward strand.
ATTCTGTACGTTAAACCGATATAAATATTCGATTTCACGTTTGAAGTATTTTTGAAATCTTTATTTGAAGCTACGTTGATATGTGAACCATCTTCTCGTAATAGAACGATCGTTTCTATGATTAAATTTCAACTGGAATTCGTTTCAAGTCGGTAATTCCGATTGCATGACAGTAATCTGACGCAAGGTAGGATATTTCCGAGAACTTTGTTATCCACAAGTTCTTACTGAATAACACATCTCCTGAATTCAGTATATTCTCGACAGCTGGCGCATGCTGTGACCGATTTCGCTCACTATCATCGAGACTTTCCTTAACAAGCAGTATAATATCATCGTCCAATATTATTAGTCGAGATTCATTATATCTTGGTACGAAGGTGAGGGTCGGCTTACAAATTCGGAAGTTTAATTGGCTCCTTTAAGACTCTCATTTTCTCTTGGTAATTGATTAAAGTTAAACTTACATCATTTATTAATCGAGCAACGCCATTTTTATTTTTATAAGAATCTTAATTAAATAGAGGATGCAATTTATTTATTTACATTTACTGACAAAAGTTAAGAAACAGAGTAATCGTTCGCCCATTTTTATATATTCTTTATCTTCCGAAATACATAGGTTGAAACTAAAAATAGCATAATGAGATAATATTTCATACATCATGCTATCTGATTATACTATTTTTAGTTTCAATCAATGTATTTCGAAAGATAAAGAATATTGTATATAAATGAGCGAACGATTACTTTGAAGTACGCGCAAGTGTATTCATTCATTAATTAATTCATTCATTTCTTTATCCATTTTCTTTTTTCTTATATATTCGACGAGAATTCGATGACTGAAGTTATTATAGAAAAATATTGATTTCTATCAAACGACATTATTTTTTCGTTTCAATTTTAAGGAATTTAAGAAATGATCTTCCTCCTTCTCTTTATTTACACCACGTCAAATATCTAATCCTCTTTTCCATCCATGCATGCGTACAAACTATCAAGTTTATTGAACTTTCTCTTAGCTTAAATCTGCGTTTATTTATCGTAGCTCGCTCGCAAATAAACTACGGCGATACACTTTTCGTTACCACGCTTATACCCCCAAACGAATTTTAAGAATATTTTTATTATTATTTTGAGAAAGTGGATACTAAAAGATAGAACGATGGAAGAAAATATTTATTTAATCATTGGATTTCGTTCATTGTTCATTATTAATTTAATCAAGATCAAAAGAGGAACGTTAAAAATAGTCTCGAAAGGAAATTCATAGGATGTCTCGTTTTATACGTTTTCCATGTATACCGTCATTTTAATCGACATGCGAAGCGTATTTCGAGGAAATATCCATTAAATGATATCCTTTCAATTCAGAGAGATATACGTACAGTTACGTGTATCGTTATTCATAAAAATAAAAATACAACGAGCTACTACTCCCACCCCCATCGCTCTTCCAACTTCCGAAGATCTCTAGCATCACGAATGACTAATGGATTTATCAAGTGGTCAAATTTGTTATCATAAATAACTATAAATTTCTTGATAATTTTATCAATTTCATCTTCTTTATCAATTTTTCTATATATGTAATCAGCTATATCTAATATATATATATATTTATTATATATATATATATATTGATATATATATTTATTTATACACATATATATTTCTTCTGATTCATGTTCGCGGTATTGACCGGAACCGTAGTTGACTATTAGCCGACACTTTCAAACCACAAACTAATCCAGACTACAACAGAGGAAATTCAAAGTGGTAGCCGAGAGTTTCCGGACAATGATAACGAATAAGATACGATCAACGTTCGTTACCAAAATTAGAAATTTATTAAATGATTTAATACTGCCTTCCTTCATCTATTTCCTTTTTAAAATTCTGCCTATTAGGCATATCAGTATAATCGTTCTTAACTAATTGTCTAATTGAATTTTTATTTCGTAATTATTCATTGATTCATTGAATTAAAATATTTTTACATATTATTATTTAATAATAGTAATAATAATAATAATTTAAAGATTGCCTTTAATTTATTATTATCATTATCTTTTGACCTTTATCGTTGACCACTTGATAGGTCACGATCAAATCAAATATCTTTTTGTTCTTATTACAGATATTTTTAATATTATTGCTTTCTAAATATTTCAATATATTTATATATATATATAGCTATATGTATGTGTTTGCAGTCAATATTTTGAGATATTTTATGAAGTTTGTTGTTATGTTGTTGTTGTTATTATTGTTATTATTTCTTGTTTTCGTAGATTAATTCTGGTCTTCTAGAACACCTTGCAAGCTGACGTCAAGCATAGTCTCCGTTTAGAATGTACTGCTTCTGAATGTATATAATTGAGAAACTTTTGAATAAATGGACAAGTGTCTGGTATGACTATTTTCTGTAAGTGTAATAGGTACGTAGTTGGAGAGAAATCAAGTATTTTTAGCGTTTATGATGGAAATATTTTGATATAATATTTCCGATGAATAGAATAATGATCGCTACTATTTTTACATTGTCTTGATTTGTTTAATTTCTTTTGTTAATCGTAAGTATTTCTTTATTTTTTCTCTTATGTTTTTTTTTTCTCTACATATTTATTACATATATGTATTTGGAATGTATGCTTGTATAAAATAAATAGTTTTCATTGATTTATGTATAAGTGTGATATCTGATTTGTTTCGTGGTGTTGGTTTGGTATTGTCATTTTCCAGTATGTTCTGAGGTATATATTTGTAAGTTAATGTTTATTCATTTATTAGCTTACGTTTTATGGTTAATTCTTGATGCATACGTTTAATTACATTGTCATGTTTTTGGATATATTCTTTATTTGTTAGAATGTTACATCCTTCCGTTATATAGTCTATTGTTTCCATTTGCCATTTACACATCCTGCATTTGTCATTTTATCTTTTAGCATGTTATTTTTAATGATATGTTTATTATAGTATTTATACTGTATTGATTATTTAATTTTGAATTATTATTATAAATCCATGTTTCTTATTCTAATTCTTTTTCTTCTTCTTCTCCTTTTTCTTCTTCTTATTATTATATTTATAAAAAATTTCGATACTATTTTGCATGTTATATTTTTTACATTGATTCAAAATAAAATCTATATCTATATCTATTTTCTTCAGATTTTCTATCAGTAATTTCGTAGTAATACGTATTACGGATATGATCAAGGATCATTATTTTTGTTTTGCTACTTTCAAAAATCCCTCAATATTGTTGCTAGTGGTATATACTTTTTTTTATCCTCTTTATATTTCATATTTGCGTCATTAATGATTGCAATGTCTATTAAGTATGTGGTCCTATTTATTTTGTGGATATACGTTATATCCGATTTGTTGTGTGCTATTGTCTTGTCTGTATCTAGTATTATATCCCAATGCAATTCAGCTACTTTTATTATTATTATTACGAACTTCTTAAAAAATCTATAAAAGACTTCTGTAAAAGTCAACGACATCGAATGTAAAAATATACACAGAGATATACGTATGAGTCATAGAAAAAGTCATGTCACGTCGATAAAAGGGAAATATATTTCCATACATATGTATGTATGCCTTTCAATTTTTCCGTTAAAAGCAAGAAATCGTCATCCATTAATTAAATCGTGTGCTCATCGCGTGTCATGACGTAATCCATGAAGAAATTTATTTTTGTTTTATGTATACTATATGTTCTGCACGTTTCTTTCCTGTTAATCTTACATAGACCGTTACTAAGCGGAATTCAACACACGTTTCCTCTAATTTAATCAGAACGATCCTCGTGTTTAATTATGGAAAATAAATAAACTATCGTCACTATCTAGCATACTAACAAAATGATGCTGTTTTCTTTCACCCCTTTTGTTTTGTTTCGTTTAACGTTCCGATAAATTTTATCAAACGACCTTATCCTAAGGAAGAATCGTGATTCGTGTAAAAAACAAAATTATCCTATTTTTATTTTAACATCTTTCGGCCGGTGGTATTATGAAATAAATTCTATGAGGAAGCTACTAATCTTCTTCTGTCGACGATCGTTATCATACAGGAGACTGCATGGGAAGTCCAAGCCAATTATTACGATTGCAAAGATTCTGAATCGATAAAAATTATTGTTTTCTCGACGCATTTTGTCAATGTATAATATTTTCTCTTCGTCTATCTTTATCTGTCTGTATGTCTCTCTCTCTCTCTCTCTCTCTCTCTCTCTCTCTCTCTCTCTCTCTCTCTCTCTCTCTTTCTCTCTCTATCTTTAGTTTAACACCTGTGCAGTAACCTGTAGAGTAACATTAAATCATCTTTAAATTCTCATCAACATAAGCATCGTTTGATCATTTCCCTTTTATATGAATTACCATTAAATTTCATTTTATAAAAAATATTATCATTAACATTCCAAAGATCATTGAAATATATTCATTAAATTCCTGATAATATTAAAAAGATAGAAAATGAGAGAGGAAAAGAGAGAGAGAGAGAGAGAAAGAAAGAAAGAAAAAGAGAGAGAGAGAAACATTACAAATTCGAGTTACATAATCTCTATTTGCAAGATCTGAAGGACGATCAAGTTTATTCATTTTACGATCTTTTTACTTACGATCGTATTTCCCAAAAGATAGTGACGTCAAAAAAAAAAAAAAACACACGTACACGAAGAAATCTATTACATGTTTGATTACGTCAATCAATCGAAACAAAATATTTTAATCAAAGTTAATTCGACATTGTAACGGGCTTATGACGATGATCGATCAGAGTCTATTGTAGCGTTCAGTTGACGCTTCGAATGGCAGGTAACATAGAGACACGTAATAGAGACACTGACATATACAAACATTCTACACAGATGTCGCAACAAAAACTACTATAGATTGTGCTAAACACGATTGGCACAGGTAGTTCGTCCAACAGTCTCTAACAGACAAGAGTGAGAACGGTTCATGTGAGAGTTTCATCATCCTTTACTTTATATAAACCCATCTTTCTCGTATCAGTAAAACCAGTTCGTTCTAATTAATCGGTCCATCTTAACTACAAAATACAAATATAAACATGCATACGTAGATAATCATTAAACAGTCTTCCAACACAACACGTTTTGATAGAAACTCGTTTACTTATATACTATATACGTGCGATCATAGAAGAGAATTAGTGTAGGATACATTGGAATATATATATATATATATATATATATATATATATATATGCTATCAGTAAGTCGAATTTGAAGCGACCGTTTCGATCTTCTGCGAAGCGGAAAACGTGCTTACGAAGCGAATAACTCTTGAAATATACATATATAAGCATTTGTGTATGCGTGCGCGCGCGTGTGTGTGTGTGTGTGTATGTGTATAATGTGGTTGACTACTTCTCGAGATTTTCCGAAAATTAGGTAAATCAGTAAAACCGTAAAACTACGAAAAGGGAAGAGGAGACTTATAAATTTTGAAAGTTGATCGAGAACATCGTAACTGTATAGAGAACATCAACAACGAATTTGGAGAATGATCGATCGATTTGTAAAACTCGTCGTAAGTAGGTGAGTACTATATCGCCTTAAACGATCTTCGATCCATTGGTAAATTTATTCGACGATTTAACAAAAAGAAAAAAAAAAAGAAATAATAATAATAAATTAACAGGGAAGTTTGGAGGTTCAGGAAGGAAAGGAACAAGAAAACGAGAGTTTAGACGAAATTGAAAATTGAAGAAAAAAGAAAACGAAATATATAAATATAATATATATATATATTTCTTTTATACGCAATTTTCAAGAATTTGCATGAATACGATAAAAGCGATTTAAGTTACTCATCGAGTTTTTGAGCAATCGTAATCGTATCTTAATCTTTGCGGTTTAACATATAAACCGAGGTCGGGGGCTGTTAATTTCGTCTATCGTTGCTTGAAAAGCTAACGAAGAAAGCTGAGTCTATCAGTAACGGCGCTGACAGCAGGTAGAACGAAAGAACGGTCAGAAGGACAAGCAAAGACAACGTTTATACCTCTACGAAAATAGTGGTACGGAGTGACAACCAAAGAATTTTGTTTTATTACATATCTACCTGAGGTTTTACAATTTTTCGTTTACAGAGTAGAAAAAAGAAAAAAAGAAAAAAAAAAAAAAGAGAAAAAAAGAAAACGAAGGAAGAAACAGAAGAAGAAAAAGGCGTACCTTTGACAAATTTTTTTTTCTCTTTACGTCTTTTTAAAACGGACAGGGAAAAGGAAAAATAATATATTTTATTACGTGATTTCGGCTTTCCCCAACCATTTGAACACTCTCTCTTATATGTCTGTATCTTTTTTTGAGGATCTTTTCAAAGAAGTTCAGAGATAAATAGGAAGAGAGAGAGAGAGAGAGAGAGAGAGAGAGAGAGAGAGAGAGAGAGAGAGAGAGAGAGAGAAAGAGAGGGATAGATAGATAGATAGATAGATAGATAGATAGATAGATAAAAAAAGAAAAAGGAAGTGCGAAGTAAGAAATAAATCGAGTATCAAAATGGCGAAGATTCATCTTGATGTTGACTATCACCCTTTCAAGATCGTGATCAAGGCTGTTCTCCTACTCTGGGTATGTTTACTTCACCCAAATATTATCATTCGCATGAAATATCATTTTTGTAAAAATGTTCTTTTCGTCATCATCTTCTTCTTCTTCTTCTTCTTCTTCTTCTTCTTTTTCTTTCTTTTTTTTTTTTTCTTTTTACCGTGAATATTAATGAACATAATTGTATTTCGAGACACGTAACATTTATTTACTATATTATAATCTCTCTATATTAAATCTATAGTATATTCATAATTTTAATACGCACGTAAAATCAAAGAATATTTTCATTAATCTTATCATTTATTAATAGAAGCTAGAAGATAAGTAAGATTAATCGATCGGTACTGGAGATATTTTTTAAAACTCGCATATTCGTTACTCTTTGTTTCTAAGCTTATCGTTAACGTAATTAATGATTATTATCAGATTATTTAAATCGCCTTAACGGTGCTAACGAGGCGAATAGAGTTCAAAAGAAATACAAGTGACTATCCGAATTTAATTAGATTCCTCTTTCTCTTATCTTCTTTATCATATCGTATTTTATCTGTGTTTATTTATAAATATATTATTTATCTGTGCATATATACATATACGTTATGTTTTTTAATCGTAAATGATTCTTCGATTTTAAACATTATGTATGCATATTTACTTTAACGTTTGTTTACTTTGATACAATGTACAACTCGTTCTTCTATAGTTTATCTTCTATATCAAAAACCTTGATTTAAAAGCTGTTTATCTTTATCCGTTCTTAAAAATAATCGATTCTCAGTGATAATGAAATCAAGGAATTTTATCGTGGAAAGAAGTAATACAGGTAAATCGAGGAAAGAAACAAGTTGACGAGTTTGAATATCTTTAAATAAAATCTGACGAAAGAATCATTGATGATATTATTCGAGAAGGAAATACAAGATATTTATTGATTTCATCTTTTCTATTTTTATTGTAATTTTATTTTATTTTCTTTTTTTTTAATATAGTTATACGGGGCTATTTAAACGAATTATTATTTTCTACTAATATAACTGTATTTACATTACGATATTTTTATAAGAAAAATCGTTGATCGAATAAACACGATTAAATGATCGGTCTTAGATAAAGATTATTAAATAAGGTTAATTAGTCGGTTGTTAATCTATTTCGAATAGGCGAGCATCTTTATACCAGCAACGATTTTATTAACGCTTATCTGTCGGAAGTATTATCAAAACTTTTATTCCTAACGATAATAAAAGTTTTATTAAGAAGAATTTTCATTACTTTTCCCATTATTTTCTAATCAGTCTTTCTTCTTCTTGTTCTTGTTCTTCTTCTTCTTCTTTGAGAGAGAGAGAGAGAGAGAGAAAATAATTTTAATTTCATACGGTCATGCATTCAAATGAATATAATTTGATTATTTTCCATATAAAATGATGCCATACAGTAATTATAGACTTAATGGAATTTACACTGTAAAGTGTATGGCAAGTATAACGACATATATACATGATAAATAATAAATTAAAACGTAACGAAGAAGAATATCGATAGTCTCGTTGGAATATCAAACCACAAGAATGGCTGACATCGATGATAATAAATTTAAATAATAATAGATAAAATTCATTAATAAAAAGTGAGATTATTTTCTTCAAATAAATAAAGAAGAGTTAAAACGTTTTTGACAATAAATTTAAATAACGATTAATAATATTCATTGATCGAAATCAAGATTATTTCTTTGAGTTGTAAAGAAAAAAAAAAGAAAAGAACAAGAGATTCGTTTCTTTTAATCGCAGATATCAATTAGCCGGTTCATCGAAATTATTTGAATTTTTCATTCTACGATCTCCGATCAATTTTGTTTCATCATCAAATTTAGATACGTCTTTTATAAGCGGCTACATTTCTATGATTTCACGAAATTACGAATATCTTTTTGTTTACACTTCTCTCTCTCTCTCTCTCTCCTCTCGGTCTCTTTAATCAAAACGAAAGCTAATTAACATTTCTAAGGAATTGTTCCGGAATTGCAGATTGCAGGTGAAACAAATAGCGATTCACAACCAAACTTCTATGAAAAATATGGCCTTGATCGACCCTCATATCCTTCCTGGTACAAGGAATCACCATTTATGTATAATATTGAACGTAAGTATCATCAAAAGCATTAAATAATACTTTTGCAATTGTAGGTTTAATTTCTTTTATATCTCTAACAAACAATAACGATATCGCCGAACGAATGTATGATCAAATCATTTGCAGAATTATAATTTTTATATTATTGTCTGATAATGAAATCTTTCGCTGTTTGAAAAATAAAACTAAGAAAAAATTAATAATATGATTTCAATATATCAAACAACATTATATATTTTTTACGATAGCAAAGGGTAATACGGAGGACCAAATATTCTTCCCTTATGATAACGTGAAATCTCAGATACGAAATCTCGGAGATCCACACATATGCAAGAATAAAACCTATTGTGAGGATACACCTTACTATCCTAGCGAATTGGTCAAAAATAGATTAGAAAATAATAAGAATTTAATGGAATTTGCTGTTAATGATTTCGTAAGTAATTAATAGAAAAAGAAAATCTAAAATATTAACATCCCTACATTCTCTTATTTTCTCTCGATTTTAATAAATCTTTCAATCGATTATTCGTTATCCAGATACCGAAAGAGTTAGACTTATCAGACAGAATAGACGCGAGGGACGAAATACCGATGTGTGTATCTATTGTAAGTAAAAATTTTCTTTTAAAAAATCTTTTAAAAAATCGTTCGATTATTTCTTTTTTTTTTTGTTGTTTGATTCGTTAATCAGCTAAATACATTTATTTATTGCTTTATCGTTAAATAAATGATTTGTTCTCGCACTTATTAACGCATTAATTGCCAAATTAATTTTGTATCAATCATTATGCTTATCTAATAAAGTTTTTATAATTTAAAGTTATATAATTATTGTTAAGATAAATTTATTATAATTTTTTGTGTAGAGGGAAGATAAAAACAAATTATGATTGTCACCATTCTCATTTTAAATTCTACTCTTATTGCTTTGAAATATACTTTGAAAAATCTTTTAAATATTACAAAAGATATCTTCAAAAAGTTTAAAATAATATCTATAAAATTAAACGACAAATTGTTGTTAATACCCATGACGTTTAAGTAACTATACTTCTAAATATATTTCTAAAATATACATCTTATCTTTCCCATTTTACGATTCATTAATTCATTTAAACTACTCTCTTTATCCGTACGATTTTATTTTGAATCAAATAAATATCGTATACATTATTCAGTGATCGAATATCTCTCCAATTAATAGATCTCTTTATAGAAAGATCAAATTAAATGCTAATGAAAAGATACTAATAGAAAATCTATTTTGATCGATTCGATTATGATCTACAGGAAAAAGTGATTTATCCTAAAACGGCGCAAACGGTGAACGGTGAGTGGCTATTCATAGCACAAATGGGACAAAATTTTGCACAGGGCGTACGCATCGAAACTTGTCTGTAAGTTAATTCATTTTTATTGTATCAACTTGTATCTATAGAAAATCTATAACTAATCGTTCGATATAATATTTCTCTAGGAAAGATCTAGGAAGATTTCTTCATTTTCTTTCTTTTTTATTTTTTTTTTTTTATTTTTTTATTTTATTTCATTTTTCTTTCTTCTTGACAAATTTTTCTTCTTCAAAAGAATCTCATGTATGAAACTTCTTATATACGCGCATGTGTGCGTGTATGGCGTATGTGCATGCGCAAGTGTATATGTATAATACATAAATATATAAATATATTTGTTTTTCAGAACAAACTCAGCACCGTGTCAATTTGTTCAACATATAACGGGTTATGTGTCAAGTTGTGAACAAAAATATATTTATCGTCAACTCCTCGCAGTCGATAAACAAAATTTAACAACGGAATTATTTCGTTTTCCTTCGAGCTGCTGTTGCACCGTCAAATTCGTCTCATCTTGATCATATCTTTGAAGAAATATCTTTGCTTCTCTCTCTCTTTCTCTCTCTCTCTCTCTCTCTCTCTCTTTCTTCTTTTCTCTGTATTTCTCTCTTTCATTTATTTTCTCTTCAAAATCGCCATAAAATCGATAGACAAGTATAAAAAACACGAAAAGAGTATTCATTTTACTCGTTATTTCTTGACAAATATTAAATATTAATCCGAATACTTTTCTTAGTTTTAAACAATATATTATAAAATACTATTATATATATATATAAAATATATTTATATAAAAATTATATACATATATATTTATTATTTATTATAATATATAATATTTATAATAAATACATATATATATATTATATATATATTTTATACATATATATATATATACATATTTAATTACAATATACTTAAATAAATGCTGCTTATGAAAAAAATGAAAGATAAAAAATATGCTTAAAGACATTGTTATGTGATGATTTCGTTTCAAGGACTATACTTGTACATTCGACATAAAAGAAAATAAAGCACAGATTGTTTACGAAGAAGAACAAATTATGAATTACCTGCATATCATGCCATGTGACTTCGTATAAAGGAAGAATTTTAATCTAAAATAAACAAATGCACACAATAATACACATTCATAATAGTCTTTAAATATTTTTTTCTATAATGAACTTCTATTTTTGTTATGAACTATTATCTTTTTTTCTCTCTTTCTTTCTCTCTCTCTCTCTCTCTCTCTCTCTCTCTCTCTCTCTCTCTCTCTCTCTCTCTGTCTCTCTTTCTTTCAGTTATATATACATACATATATACATTTTGTATATCGAAAAATTTTATAAAACTGCTGATGGCTTTATCCTAGTCGAAAATCGCTTGAACTCTTTCTCTCATTTTTATTTCGTTTATTTCCATCACTCATTTCTTCTCCATTTTTCCCCCTACTTTGTCTCCATCGACGCGAATAAAGCTGCACTTTCGTCGAAATATCCTTTTCATTTTTCACCGTTCAAATACTCTTTGAAATACTCGTCGGTCCTGTCTTGTTTCTCTTTTTTTCCTCTCACTGAAAGTTTCTCTCCTCTATGGGTAAGAAAAGAAAAAAGAAAAATAAGAAGAAAAGGAAGAGGAAGAAAAAAATGAAGATTAAAATGAGTTGAGCGACGTGCTTTTTACGAAAAAGTGAGAATGAGAAATATACAGTATGTAAAAGTAGTATTCGAGTAGTACGAAAAAGAAAATAAATGCAAGAGTTTCTTCTAACGTGAGAGTAATCATTATTTTTCTTTGCTTTTATTTTCGTTCTTCGTTTGAAAACAAAAAAAAATAAAGAAAATGATAATAATAATAATAATCTAATCTAAGGGGTAGCTACGTGATTTATCTATTCTGTCTTATTTATCACGAATTCTTTTACTTATCGGTGACGAAATAAGAACTTACACGTGCCGAGAAGATATTACATTTTTTCGATATTATTGATAACTCTCTCCCCTTCTCGATTTATTCAAATCTACAAACGCCTTTCGTTTATTACAAACGAGAGAAATATCGAAGGAACTACTCGAGTTATTTATTATCAATAGGACGAGAATATATATTTTTTATTTTTTAATTTCATTTTTAAATCTATTTTAATTTTTATATTTTTTTGGAACTTTCTATCTTTCATTATAATATATATAATATATATATAATGAACGACAAAAGGGTTGGTATACTCGAATGAATTTTTTTCAATGTTAGTTCTATTGATTTTATTTGAATTTGATTTTATAAAATTTAATGATATATAATTAAACCTAAGTTTTTAATATTTATGATAAGACAGATTTTAAATCGTAGTCGATAGATATTTATTATATAATACAAATATCGTCAAATAAAACTCTTCGTAGATATAATATTAAAATAGAATATATTCTATATATATATATATATATATATATATGTTTATATAAATGTTTATATTTATATTCAATAACAAATTATCATCGGATAAAAGAATTATAATAATTGTAGAGAGAGAAATAGAGAGAGAGATTGAAAAATTGTTTGAATAATTTATCCTCATTACCACCATATATTATGAAATAAAAAATAACTGTCGAATTTTGAAAGTGTTGTAAAATATATTTTTCTATATATTATTAATAACAAATATTTTCATTAATTAATAACAAAAGAAATAATTATAATCCATTGGTAATTCATGAAGTTACAAATACTGAAAGTATTGTCATTTATGTTGAATCAATCTGTATATATAAATAAAAAAAAATATGTGCATATATAAATAAAAAAAAATGTGTGTGTGTGTGTGTGTATATGTATATACATATGTATATATCTATATGTATATACCTAAGAAAAATTTCTAGGCCAACTTAAATCCAAAAAGAGGATGAAAAGAATCCTACCATCAAAGATAATCCGATCGAGATAAAATTGAAAATTATTTGTACAGGTAAATTTTGTTTATAACACAGTTATCGCCCATAAAAATTCCGCGATAAACATTATCATAGAATGTAAACTACGATCAATCTTCTAACAAGACATACAATAAATACGAGGCATATCAAACAGTGAGAGCAACGACCTCTTTTTTATATTAAGTAGACATTTATGAGAAAAGTTGATTTGAATAGATTAGAGCAATCTCCCCAAAAAAAAAACTTATATCCATTTATGATAAAAGAAATCGAAGTATAAAAAAAAATTAATATACAAGATCAAAGTTTTATAAAATAAAAAATTAATCTACAAAATGATAATAAAATCTATACGTATCTGTGCTTGAATATTATGGTGCAGTACAAATTCGTCTCAAATCTCAAACCATAACACTAACTTTATCGAAACAAGTTTTCTAGATTAATATTAGCTAGAGATAGATATATTAAAATTTATGATATGCACAAAAGAGCGAAGGTAACGTTTATTAACAACTACATTAAATAACTACCAATTAACTTTTATAAAAATCAACTTCAAATTAATGAATTAACTTAAAACTTTACAAATATAAGAGGAAACAATGGGTCGTTTCTAATAAAGCATAAATTAACATACTAAATATTAGAAATATTTAATAAAGAATTATAAATGTAGAATCCTTATAAAAATTAGTTTGAATCGTAGGTCTTATAAAATTTTTATAAACAGGTTTTCAATGAAAATTTTTCCTCTACGAAACGAAAATTATTTTGAACCTATGATATCTCAATATAATTTCGATTAAGAACAAGATTGCTTATTTAAAGAAAAATCACTTATGTTTAGTATAAGAGCCAATCAAGAAGAAATATTATAATTAAATACATCTTATATTTACATAGGTATATAGTTTTTGTTATGCGAGTTCGTACATCTATTGTCAGTATTATATAAGTTGCATAGATTTTGACGAAACAAAGTACACAAAAATTTGAAATTGAAAGAAAAAAGAAAGAAAAAAAAAAAAAAAGCACGAATACGAATATCGATCCGAGAAAAAATTTGTCCACTTACATCCGAGAACTCAATTTTTATCTGTAATATTTTCCAGAAAGTTTCGCTTGGAAACCCTTTCTGATATATTCCCTATCAATTCAAGTAATTTTCTTCTCTTTTTTTACTTTTTTTTTTTTTCGGAGAAAGAAAAGATAAATAATAATAAGAGTATATTAGAAAGAGATTCAGTAGAAAATGAAATTTTCTGTTTAAATAACTACATACCATAATGCCAACGTTAACGAAAATCCCTTTTAATGAAGGTACGAAACAAATCTAGAGGCATACCCACTGTGTATGTTGTTCGTATTAACGAAAAAGAATGAGAACAAAGGCAATAAAGGAAGAGAAATGTAACTTCCCTCGAAAAGAGTTTTTTACACGTTCCCATTCGCTCGTTCTCGAAAGGAAAGAGAAAATAAAAAAAAAAGGAAAAAAAGAATAGAAAAACAAAACGAAGGAAATAAAAACGTAGAAAGGAACAAGAGAATAAAACTTTTTCAAATTTATATCTAATAATTTGAGTTCGTAATTATATTAACGATTTTTACTCCCCCGCTTGTATTTTATTTGTTTTATACATATGTATGTATGTATTAATCGCATTCTTGAAAATCAGATCCGATTTACAATTATTTCCATGATTCATTTTTCAATCTAACAATAAAAGTTAATAGAGGAGTCCGTGATAAAAAAGAAAAAATTATGAACTGTTAATCATCGAAATCTTAAGGGATAAAGGGATTGAGAAAAGAAAAGAAGTAATGCATCTTTCACTTTCTTCTCTATTTCTTTTTTCTTTTACCTTTTCTTTTTCTATTTTCATAAAGGAGAGATGATAAATCTAGTCTACGAAGTTTTGCTTTTGCCAACGGAATACTTAATACTTTCATGTAAAAGATCAGAAGATTCCAATGAAGGACTTACACCGGTCATCTGATTTATATCATCTCTTTTGCGTCCAGGCAGACCAATGTAAATCAGTCGATGACAGCTTTTTGCCATGCACTATTTCCGGTATAGTATAACTCGGCAAACGAAGAACCAAGGCGCCGTTAACATCTGCTCGATGCAACGTTCCAAGAAAAACAACTAACGTAGTCATTCTTTCGATGGATATTATCGATCGATATGTTCCATAAAACGTGAGTACGTTTTCGTTAGATTATAGTAACGTTAGAACATACTTGTATCCCAAAATTATTTACTTTATGTCTTTTACTTAAAGAAATATATATATATATATATATATATATATATATATATATATGTTTCGTTTTAAAGAAAAATCGATTGGTAACAACGAAAAGTAGTTGCAAATTTTATCTACAGACAAACGATATAATCTATTTTGGAACACTCTATATATAAATATATATCCGTACAAACACCTACGTAATATTTAAAATTCGAGAAAATTATTATAGCAAAGAGATACGTTTAATTAAAAATTTTAATCGATAATTAAACGTTGATAGTCCTTTTCATTTATCATAATCGTTTAATCAAGCACACAACAACATTTTCATGACGAGAGACCAAAGGAAATTCGTTAAAATCGTCTCGAATAACGAGACTTTAAAAGGTAGGACGTGTACCTGTTGACAGTCGAGTTTTTCAATGCTTTTAAATCGACTCCAGAGGTGGAGAGAAAGAGAGAGAGAGAGAGAGAGAGAAAAAGAGAAAAAAAGAAAGAGAAAGAGAAAGGGAAAAGAAGAGAGAAAGAAATATTGCAGCTGATGGAAAATAAAATTCATTCCATTTTCATTTTGATCGTTCTATAAATATTTACTCTGTTTATACTGTATTTTCTAGGTATGCATCTACATACATACGTATTACCAGAAAAATTTTTCACATAGCACCCAGTAATAATTATTTTTGTGAACATAAACGTACTTATGTTCTCCCTCGTCCACAAACTTTGTTTCGACGATATTTGGTCGATTTTTTAAAAATCACAGGACGTCGAAGCATCGTAAAGAATGTCAATAACAGAAGAAATATCAATAAAAGAATAGAGTAATAAAAGGACCGATAAGTGAACAGGACGAGCAAAAATACGACTTCAATCATTTCGATTATAATAAAAGTTTTCAATGGAATTATAAGATTATCATAGATATATAAAATGTTATAAATATTGCGTTACTTGTCTGATTAAAAAACTTTCTACAGAGAAGAAAAAGATAATAGAAAAATAAAGAAAAAAAGAATGGAAAGAACGTAGTACGGACAAGATGACATTTATTTTATTAGATATATAATAAAAATTTCATTCGAGAAAATTTTCGCGTTATTCATAAATATACGTTCCAATGTTTTTTTTTTTCTTCTCTCGTAAAAATTCGTAAAACGAATCGAGATCATCTTGTCATCGATTATAAAACTGAAAAGTCTTTTTAAAGAAGATAGCAACGAATGAAATTTAATGTCAGAAACAACCGGCACGAATCCTTCTCTCTTTCTCTCTTTCTCTCTAGCATCAAGTGAACTTTTAACTTTATCGTTTAACTTGGAACAAAAATGAAAGAACGAACAAACGAACGAACGATCGAACATCTCAAATTCAATTTCGTATTGATGTCTCTGTTTATTCACATTCCGTTAGAAGATTCGCATACGAGGTCGATGAGAAGTCGACGATACGAATCACGAAGGAATCAAAATTACCATATTAATGCACGTTCCAAGATTTTATCGGCACGAAATTGTGTATTCGTAGGGATTAAAGGACGTAGTCACGTACGATCGTGTGCGTGCTCGTTGTTCGATCTCATGATAGGAAAAAGTAAAAATAATAGGATAAAAAAAAAGAAAAAAAAGAAAGAGAGAGAGAGAGAGAGAGAAATCCAATACATCGATTATAACGCATCTGGTGAGCAGCGCAGTTCGTCGCTTGGATGAAATTGATGAACCGTGCAAATTTACATCCCAAAAGCTTCACTTCCTCCTCGTCTTTCGATTTCGGTCAGTTTCGACATGTTCGAGAAATCAATAGTTAGAATCCGAGATAGATTTGAATAAATTTCTCCCTTTTTTTTTCTATTATTTTTCAAGTTAAAATATTCTATTTTTCTTTCTCCTTGTCATTCTCTCTTTTTCTTCATTTTGCTCTATTTCTCCCTTCCTTTCAAATATATTATATATATTGGGTAATTTTTCGGTAGGAAAGGCGTGTTACACGAAAACATATGTTTCATATAGTTTATTAGGGGTCATAAGAAAAAAGGAAGAAAGGAAAATAAAAAAAGAATGAAAGATGCTAACAGCATGTGTTTTATTAAAAGGATTTAAGGTGTTTAGATAATATATAAGTGGATTTACATATGATAAGTACTAATATTTATTTGTCAAACGTACGGATACCAACAGAGAGATACCAAATGAAAGATAAATGTTAAACAAATATTGAGAGAAAAAGATCGGGAAGGTTTCTCGAGAAAAACAGAACTTTTCGCGGAAGTTAACGTTTCACGTTCTTGTATGTACGTACATATATATATATATATATATATATATATATATATACACACACACGCACACACACATACGGACACATTATTTAATTCGTTGAAAATGAAAACTAGAAGAAAACACTAGAGAGAAAATAGTGATAACGAGAAGTGAAATCGTATAAACGTAACGAATATTATAACGTTAAATGTTCTCTCCATATTTCTCTCTCTTTCTTTCTATTTCTCTTTGACTTTCTTATAAGACTATTTGGTCCGTAAAGTGTTAATTAAAAAACGAAGTAGAATATATACCTCCTTTCCATAAGATACTTTAATAAAAAAAAAGAACGTTATAGATAGGATAAGAAAAATATAATTTTAATAAGAAATTCCATCAATCAAATATGGAATTAATTTCTAAAACGTTTTCTTTTAATTTTGATAATATCGTATACAAACAAAATATCATATAGTATACAAATAAATTTATATTTATGAATGAAAATATATGTACCTATATGTATGCTCGTATCTATTATTATGGATAAATAAAAAATGAAGAATCGCTCGCAACTATTGTTCCAAGAAAGCTTTATAAATATTTATGATTCGTTAACGAAGCGAACGTATAATTATAATTAGACGACATTAGAACAAATATCTATATATGTATATTTTAATGGAACTATTACAGTATAAGATCAACAAACAGAACGCATCCTCTTTCGAGAATTTAGAAATACTTATTTGAATGTTTCTTGAAAGTCTCAAAGTCACGCAACAAAAATTAGAACTAAATATATATATTAAATACGTCAACTTCGAATAAGGTATATCAATTTAACAGAAATGTAATTGATAGAAAAAAATTTATTCCCCTATTCGTTCTACGAAAGAACATTGATCGATAGGCTCGAAGTTGGACTCGGCGATTGCGCCAACTATGTAATCGCAATAATGCAATCAATTTTCTTGTAAACATTCGATAATCAATGAATTCGTCAAACAATTCTTTTTCTTCTTTGTTCCATTTATTTAATTATTTTTCTTCATACATAATTCAAATTGTAATCATTTGTGACGCTGTGGCCTTCGACAAATCATAAAGAACATTATTATACGGCTACACGATTTTTAAAACTTCAATCATAACTCGATGAAATATCGATCAAAAGATACACTGTAATTGCTCCTTGGATTCATATTGATCCTCTATGATTTTTTCTTTACGACTTTTGTTAAGCATAAAATATCGATTTCCATATAAAAAGATCGTTATGATTCTCGTATCTTAACAACAGTACCTCCTATTAAATAGCTGCAATAAATATTACATTTTCCCCCTGAAAGTCTAGTAAATTTTATTTGAAACATTTCTTTAGAAAATCGATACGATCGGAGATATTTGCTTGTATCGTTTAAAACGAGATACCCGATATATATTCAGGGTGTGTCATTACATAACATAATAAAGTAAACAACTAGAAAAATTTATTTTTACTGAATTATATATTTAATAGAACAATGAGGTCTGTTATATCATCAGTAACACTTTAGGTACATTTTTTTTTTTTACACACCAGACATTAGTGTACACAGTGCTGTGAGCACTATCACTGAGATTGTTCATCTCGACATGTTGATCAACTTTCTCATTCTCCAACTAGACGTCCATAAGATGATTTTCCCGCAAAACGAAGTTTCATTCCACTACTTCAGAAACATCATATATTTTCTGAATGAAACTTTCCCACAACGGTTGATTGGCTGCGGTGGACATTGCCTGGCCATTTAGATCTTCAGATCTTACAGCCCATTGTCTTGTACATTTAGGACTTTGTAAAAGATAAAGTCTATTTACCATTTATACCGCAAAATGTACAACAGTTAAAAGAAACGTTGCTTTGGTGTATAAGGAGTTCTTTGTGAAGCTATGGGATAGAATTGAATATCGATGAGACATAGATCATATAACTACATTTATAGATATCTATAGACTCTTGAAATATTATTAATTATTATACGACAAATATCACTCTTGTATTTCATATATTTTAATGAAAATAAATTTTTGAACTTATTTACTCCATTATGATACACCCTGTATATTTTATCATGTACATATATCACTTCTATCTGTTTCGTCAGTATAATTAATTAAACGTCAAGTCGCCTCACGTTTGCGTTACTTATATGACGTAGTAATATTTTATTATTAATACTGACGATTTATTTAAAATACTGACCTAATAAATAATACATATTTATATATATTATATATATTATATATATTATATATATATATTATATATATAAACAAAATATATAAATTCGAATAGTAAAAGAAAAAAAAAATTGAGAAATTAATTCGAACCTATTTCGCGGATAATATTACATATATTCCTTTTTTATCGTTCTACAAAGGACAAAAGATTCTGGGTTATTCCATTTCCAGACAATTCGAAATAGAGATTTTGTGTTGCTGACAGTCGCCAGATAACTTTCCTTTTTTTCTTTCTCTGTGTTTCTCTCTTTATCTCTTTTTTGTATACTGAACGTATCGATCGAGATTTCAAAGGCATTAAAATTCGTCGAGATTCTTGGTCATATCGAGAAAGATTTGAATTGGTAAGAGAGCTTACATTAAAAGATCAAGATCTGGAAGAAGGAATAGAGTAGTCCTTTAAAGAAGAAACGGTGACGGATAATGTATTCAGTGTCGAAGAAATATGAAAAGGCGTCTTAACTTCGACGCCAGACTAGACTAAAAAGCTTTGTAAAGTGAGAAAGGAAAACCCTGTAGACTTTTACAAGCATATTCTTCTCTCTCTCTCTCTCTCTCTCTCTCTCTCTCTCTCTCTCTCTCTCTCTCTCTCTCTCTCTCTCTCTCTCTCTCATTCTATTTCTGTTAAATGAAAAGTAGAAGATAAACGAAAATGCATAATATTCTTGATAAAATAGAAAAAAAAACAAGTGGAAGAGTCCTATGATCTCATTTTTCTTACGAAAGAAAGAAAATAAAGAAAAAGAGAAAGAAAAAGAGAAAAAGAAATAGAAGAGTAAACCAATCGTGAAGATCAGAGAGGAAAATATTCCTACTTTTCCCGATAACGTCGATATCTTCGAGAAACTTGATAATTTCTTTCGAAGAGGATAAAGTCGTTTGTACAATAGGACAGTAAACCTCGCTCGTTTTCTATCCTTTTCTCGTTAGTTTTCACGATGGAAAATTAGCTTCCTCTTCGAAGAATATCTACTAAATCGGCAAAACATTTTTCAAACCATTCAGAAAATTTCCTTAGTTATTCAAACTTATCTCCTTGTTTTTTCCTCTCAGATATAATAATTTCAGATAATAATGATTAAAATCGTTCGATCCTTATCTTTTTACAATCAATGTCGGATAAATATCGGATTTGTTTAACGTTTCAACGAATTGAAATTTATTATCATCATCAGACTAAAATAAATAAGCTCTAATCGATTTTCTTTTTGTAATACATCCTTGCATACATGAAATTAATAACGCGTAATATATCATTTGAAAAAAGATCATCGATTTGATCGATAAGCGACATCCGATGAATTAATAATGTATATTAAATGTAAATATAAAAAATACGAACAACATTCGTTTTTCTAACAACGATATTTATTTAAATCCAATTAGAAAGGAAAAAAAGAGAGAGAGAGAGAGAGAAAGAGAAAAAAAAGATAAAGAATAAAAAAAAGAAAAAAGAAGAAGGAAAAATAAGAAACAATATCCTCGTGAAAATTGTTGTCGTTGTTACGAACAAAGGTGTACGTCTGTGAGCTTAAAGCTGAAAGAAAAGGCAATAGTGCGTCTGTGCAGTAGGAAAGTGGCGCGCGATCGACGTACAGCGAGCTTTCGTAACTTGAAAGCTTCCAGTCAGTCAGCGACGAACCGTGTTCGACGATAATCCGCGTACGTCGTTGTCGAATTCGACTAAACTTAAGGACCGTGTTTTCCCTTGTTTTCTTTCTTTTTTCACTCCCTATCTTTCTCTTTCTTTCTTTCTTTCTTTCTTTCTCTCTCTCTCTCTCTTTCTCTCAACAAATCTAAGCTCACCTTAGAAAAACTTCGGTAAAAAGAAAAAAATATAATTGAATCTTAATCTTATTTTTATTTTCCATCACGACTCTCTCAATTGTTTTTTCTTTTTTTTTTTTTTTTTTTTTTCAATATATTTATATACACATACGTATCTGTAATCTGTTGATCAACAAGTGAAAATTTCATTTTATTCCATTGGAAAAAGATTTGATTAAGCTTTTTATTAAATTGATCCTTCGAAATTTTTTTTTTTTTTTTTTTTTTTTTTATCGTATACATAGACAGTGAAGTTTTGTTGTATTCGATTGGAGAAAAATGTAATTAAATGTTGTATTAAGTTTATCTTTCAAATCCGGGTAATAGCGACGTTAAGAAAATTCAGACGTACTTACATATGTTATTGTCGTATCGTCAAAATTTGTTTAGACATCGATTTAAATATACATTCGTAAATTTTGATCGGAGCATCACGATTAAGGAAAAATAAAAGGAAAGACAAAAAGAAAATAGATCGTAAAAGACATCTCAAGGAACTTACATATTTCATCCTACAAGAATTTCGTAATCGATCACTACTTCTCGATTATCACTCACCAAGATCGTAAAAAGGCAACGTAATACTACTCGAAAATACCTAGTTTGATTCTCGTATGACAAAGTTCTATTTTCTCTCGTTGAAAGACTAATCTTAAGTCTCTCGATAGATGTTTATGAGGATGCTGAAAATATGATCGAAAGTTTGATGGTCTCTGGCGGGTGAAGAGACTTTAAAGAGTTTGACGTTTAGCTAGCTCATCGTAGGATCCTTAATAGAATTTGATAGTCTTTGTTATAGTAAATAGAGTAATTTTAAAAGAAGATTGTCGAATACCGTTTAAGAATTATCATAGAAAAGTTTTCGTAAAAATCACGTAACTATTCCTCCTTCATTCTCTTTCTCTCTCTTTCTCTCTCCCTCTCCCTCTATCTCTCCAAGATTGTATTTTAATTAACGTGAATCAATGAATCGATAAGAGCTGATAGCATGTTCATAAGATTTGCAAATTCACCTTAGCGTTTCATTACCGATATCCATGTAAATATATTAGCATGTTATAGTAAGTGATAGGATAAAAATATCGAGGAAAAGAGAACGAAGAATAAAGTGTGAAATTCACAGGTTGGATGAAAGATTGAACTTTATATGATTTCTCTCGAGGATATACGCCAGCATTGATAAGCCCATTTTTCACTTTGTTTCTCTCTCTGTCTCTTTCTGTTTCTCTATCTCTTTCTATTTCTCTGGAATCTTAAGTACGAGCATTCCATACCAATCGTTTCTATATTCCATATCTCATTCTTTGTGATTCATGATAATATTTGAGAGGGTCGAAAAAAAGAACGAAATAAAGAAGAAAAAATACACAAGTGTGCTTAAGAAATTCTATCTATGTCCGATATAATTTATTTTCTACTACGAAGCTACGAGTTATTCTCTTCGGCTGGACCAACCCTACAGAAAGAATTCTAATATTGGATAAGAAGGGTGATAATGAGAAAAGAAAAGAAAAATGTACGAGGAGATGTAATGGATTTTGTTAGTTCATTACGTATATCAGAAATTCAAGCCGCACTTTGATATTTACGAGAAGTTCACGTGAGTCAGATTGTAAATAAGATAAATAAGAACAGGAAAAAGAGCAAGGTAGGCGAAAAGGTATAAAAAAAGAAGAAAGAACGAGGAAAAAGAAAGAGAGAGAGAGATAAATAGAGCATCCTTTTTTCTCACTTTCGTTTTTCACAGACTTTCCTCAAATGAACTTGTCATTTTGCAAAAAAAAAAAATCATATAATGAACGAATTTTGTTTATGGACAAGATAGTTTCTTCGTAGTCATCGTGGTTAGATAAATTCTTGATTAGATAAATTATGCATAGAACAGAAATTGTATCCCGTTTTCTTTTTTTTTTTTTTTCTTTTTTTCTTCTTCTTCCTTTTATACGAGTTCTTACCATCCTACTTGTTAAGAAAATACATTTGAAATTCAAAGGCTCTCTGATGATTGACTCCTAGACGAGTTTCTCTCATTAAGAAATAAATTCAATTCTTGTTCGAACAATTAGATTTTTACAATATCAATATTTTATAGTCGTAAAATTATATATCTATGTTTTCTTTTTATAAAAAAAAAAAAATACTATTCCGTAGATGTTATTCAATTGAATTATTTTTATTATTACGTAAATAACGATAGATATTATTATATTTAAACAAATAATAACAATTCTTAATTCGTTCTTAATATAACAGATTAAATGATAAGATACGACGTAAAAGTATATATGTACATATTGCTGAAACGGTTAATCATCACGAAGATCGTGAATTTGATAGAACGTAGACGTGTCCTTTCATATCTTATAAATTTATGAACGTATATGTACATAGATAAATACGAAGATCTCCGAGAAAATTTTCTTTCTTTTTTTTTTTTTCGATTATAAGACTGACAAAGTTCTTCGTAATGTGTCGACCATTACGGAACGAAGATGATATTTACCTTTTAAGATTCTTTTTCGTTGAAAGTTCCAAAGTTGCCTCGAGGTAACAATTCGATAAATTTGAAAAGATACTAAATGAAGCTCTTTAAAAAAAAACAAAAATGCTTATCTTCTGTCGATATTATTTTCATAAAGAAACTTGTGCATAACTTACTGAATTTTATATCAATAACATTCTATCGAATTGAATATAATTTAATCGCAAAAAAAAAAAAGATATAAAAAGCCCAAAGTCCAGTCGACAATTTCGTTTTCATGAAAATATTATTTCAGCTCGGAGATACTCGAACGTTTACTTTCGATAGGATTTTAATCGATTTTCACAGCTCGTTCTATAATATTATCTATAGAAAAAACGACAAGCCATGGGGGTGGGGAGAAGTGAAAGAGAGAGAGAGAAAGAGAGAGAGTGAGAGTGAGGGAGAGAGAGAGAGAGAGAGAGAGAGAGAGAGAGAGAGAGAGAGAGAGAGAGTGAGTGAGTAGGAGAGTAAGGAGAGTTATCGATTGTATAACAAATTATTGCCATAACTAGTTTCAACCTATTAACGAGTAACGAGCGATCATCGAGAAGATGCCTAAGGCGAATATTAACAACACACGATATCGCTTGAAATAGGGTTCACTTTAATGTCAGCACCGTTTTGTTGTCCCGTTTTCTCTTTAGTATAAAATTATTCTAACGTATCCACCACGAATGAAAAGTATTATTGATTACTACGTAATCATTAATAATAATAATAATAATAATAATAATAATAATATTATTATTATTATTATTATTATTAATGATGATGATGATGATGATGATGATGATGATGATGATGATGATGATGATGATGATGATGATGATAATGGTGATAATAACAGCAAAAGACATTGAGGATTCAACATTCTATTGAGATGTAATTCTTGAATTAATTCATCCGCGAAGTTTTTTCAAGAGCATAGAGAAATTTTGGGTAAATTAAAGCGTGAAATTAAAAATTTAAATTAAGGGCTCATTAATACGAAAGAAACGGATAATATAGCCAAAAAGAAAGAGAGAGAGAGAGAGAAATTATATAAAATATATCGTTTATCGAAGAAATAATTTATTTTGTTACTCGAGTGGTGGTATACAATTTGAACAAGCAATTTAAGAAGAAAGAAGGAAGAAGGAAGTGGCTAAAAAAGAATAGAAAACTTTATTAAAGTGCAAGATGATCGAGGATAACATATTAAAAACATGTGGACTCGCGTTTAATTTTTTGCGATATAAAAAAGAAGAAAGAAAAGTTGGAAGAATTTTCGTTTCACCAGTATCTATTTCAAGTCGGAAACGACCGTTCTTTCAGAAGAGTTCTTTATAAAACGTGTGAAGAAACTTGTTCGCACAATTTACTCTTGGAAAAAGAAACAACATAAAAACATATAAAGAACGTCTCGTTTAGGTAAGACAACATGACTCCACTCTTATTTTTTAACTAATTTCCTTTACTTTCCTCTTCTTTTTTTTTCTTTTTTTTTCTTTTTTCTTCTTTTTTTTTTCAATGCTTCTACCTAATTAACAAGCTATATCAAATTACGATTAGATTAATCCGAATTAAAGGCTATTGCGCATTAAGGCGGAACGCCATGGAAAAAGACATTTTCTTTCTCCTAATTAGAAAATTTTCTTTCTCGATAATAAAAAATACACAGTTTTCTCATTGACCTAGATTAGCCTGATCTAATGTTAAGTTACTTAATGCTAAGTAATTGCATATTAGATTTTATACATGTCTATTATATAAACATTTATAGTAAACATCTTTTTATTATTTCTTAGATTATTTCAATTTTTTTATAACTTTGAATGACATAAGTAATTAATGTATAATTATATTGTTTATATTTTTTATATTCAAAACGTGATTCGTTTATAATTAATTTAATTATTCGAAGTTTTAATAATTTCAACAATGTACTAAATTTGTTATTATTCGTATGGAAGTACTAAAGGAATTTAAAATTCATAATCCTGAATTAATAATGTTTGAAATTTTCTTTCCGTGATAATAAAATGATAACTATCTCTTCTTCAAAACTTTTTTGTTTCTACGTACATGCATTATTAACCAAAAAACTTTCAGAGTTGAAGTGAACGTTGATGACCATTTTTTCGCTCCGTTTTGTTCTAATAAATGTACGACAAGATTTAATAATCATGTAATTGTTACCATTTCGAGAGCATTTAACAAACCAATATGAAGCTTAAAACGACAAATCTCAAAGCAATTAAATGCATTCAATCCAAAAGCGTTTCGAGTATTTCCAAGTACTACTTAATGTTAAATCTTAGTCGATCGTTTCACATAAATATACGTGTCCTTTTTAAAAAGAATGAATAAAAATAAGGATAAGAAAATAAAATCATTCGGAATGATTCGAAGTTGTAAATTAATCGAATATTTTTGTCAAACGTGAAAAATATTAAGTATAGATATTTTCATTTCATTATGAATTTATTTTATTTATCACACTAGTTTAATAAAAATAGTAATTATAAGTTCAATCCTATAAGATCCTTATTTAGTCAGATAATATCAATACGATATTGTGACTAAACTAGAAGTATAATTAAACTTTTCAAGGGTAATTAATTAATTAAAATTAACTCCTGTTAACCCGTAGATACTCGAACATACATTCACAATAAATCTTGATCAGTGTCCTTTACGTTTTATCTTTTCAAACGAAGTGCTTACGTTCGGAGTAATCGGATTTCACTTTGCGGTGGGTGTTGATTGATCGGTCGTAAACGTTCTATGCATCTTGATACAAATATCTGATGAATAAATTCCTGATGATGCAAATTCAATTTATTTAAAGCAAATTATATTTATTTAAAATTATTTTTCAATGTACTATACTTAGATAATAGATTTCAAAGGTTTTAGAGATGAAGAACTTACAAAATTCGAAACAAAATTTATCATTAAAAAATCTATGTATTATAAATAACTCATAATCATTTAATGTCTTTTTAAAATTTATAGAAATTAATTAATTATAATTAATCGATTACGAGTAATTATTAACAATTGTTTACATATCAAGAGTCATCTTATACGAACTTAAATTATATAATTAACCAACTACGAGTAAAATGTATTACCATCCTGATAAGTCGCATTATTTTGCAAAAAAAAATGTACTCAAATGATCTAAAATTAGAAAGCTTAAAGATTCCCTGAACTTTCAAGAAAGCAATATTGAGAAATTAAAAGATATAGAAATAAGAAAATATTATAAACGACAGAATCTAAGAACTTTCTAAAATACAATGAAATTAATTAATCATAATAAATTGAATGCAGCTAATTATGAAAATTATTTGTACGAGTCGCACCTTATACAAACTTGTGCAATTAATCAAATACGACTGAAATAGGTCAATAGCTTTCCGTCAGTATTCGAATCAATTTTAAATTCCACGAAATCCCATAAATAACTCCCATGCTCGATGGAAGATTAGATCTTCTATCAAATCTCTGACTGTCGGATATAAAACGTTTTAGACGTTTCTAACGTGAATACTTGATGAAACTAAAAGGAGTACCATTTTGTATATCGGATTATAAAGATGTGAATGAAATTCATTTGACGGATTAGTAGCTCTTTATTGAACAAGTCAGCGTGTTAAATACGATTTTAACATTTACAGCCGATATAAATGACTTTGGATCATAATGATTATTAACAATGAGCTGTTCTAACGAGCCTGACAGTAATTATTCTTGAACGTTACTACGTACAAATACTGTTCTCTAATTTACATCGATTTAAATAGACGATATACATATATTTATTAGTAAACGATACCGATAGAATTCTTCTATGAATAGGACATGTTTTCTTTTTTTTTCTATTTTTCTTTTTATTTTATTTCTTTCTTATTCGATTTCGTTTATTATTGAATGATTATATTTTAAACGTCTCGATCAATTTCAATATTTCTACTCTCTCGTCGGTACTATAGTAATGATTGATCGATCATAAATTGTAAATTTTATGCGAGGATGCAGCTATGCAGATAGACTTTACAGATAGGTTAACGATATCAAATGCCGCCCATTAAAGCGTCAATTAATCGCGATGAGTTATGATTACATATCATGTTATGGAAAAAGAGGAAATGAGAGAGAGAGAGAGAGAGAACGAGTAAACAGAAAAAAAATTGAGAAAGAAGAAAAACAGAATTGTGTTACAGTACAGCGAACAAACCGCTGTCACTCACGAACATACGACACATTCGCCGAGGTGGAAAAGACGAATAAGATGAAAAAGTCATTGGAGATAGACACAACCAAGACACGCGATAAACGAAAGTATATGTGTGTACGTGTGTATATAACAGAGAGAGAGAGAGAGAGAGAGAGAGAGAGAGAGAGAGAGAGAGAGAAAAGTAGTAAAAGTAAATATCCACTCAGACATCCTACATCGGATTCGTCGCGTGAAAGAAATGTGTTAGATCTTATTACGCTGTCTTTAACCTTGATCGTGATGAAAAATAATCGTTAATATTTTTCATATCTGAAAAAGAAGGAATTTTTAAACGTATATAACGCTTGTATAAATTAAATCTGACAGTCAAAGTAATTTATTAAAGGTTTTAGAATTTTTAAAATTCTTTATGATCATAATAAATTAATAAAAATACAGTTAAAAAATGTATGTATGCATATAAGTACTGTAAAAGAGAAATATGTATATATGTATATACGTATATACATATATGTATGCATATGACAAAGACGGTATTTTATGGATTATGAAACCAGTGGACATGCAAAACGGAGCCAACTAATTTTCTGACAAATCTGACTTCGTCGTTCTTTTGAACAGAATCATTATGTAAAACAGAGAATGCATAATCAAGGTATATTTCTCTCTTTCTCTGTCTTTTCCTCGAGGAAAATAATTTTCTAGTAGTAGTATACAAAAACGTAGTTGTTCCATTTCCTTTTTTGCAAAAAGTATACTAATGGCGTCGTAGTCTATGAAAAACGAAGAATGAAATCAAGATTAATGAGAGAAGTTCACTTCGACAAAACTGCAAGATAGGTCGATCTTTCTTTGACCAATTAAACAGGAATACGCCTTTTGTTTCTCTGGCTTTGTGTTTATGCGAACATCGATGATGTTTTATACACGTGGTCGTAGCTCCATCAAGCATACATTGTATTTGAAAGCCCTTTAAGAAGCTTTGTCGTCTCAATTCGCAGAGATAAAGCAAGTCAAACTATCTCTCGATGAAACGTCGAAAGTTATCACCTTTTTTTAGAAGAAGAAGAAAAAAAAAGAAAAATAAAAAGGAAAAAAAAAAAGAAACAAAAAAAAAAGCAAAATGAACGAGAAAAATAAAACAAGAAAGAATTTATTCTTACCTTTTATTTCCTCTTTATTTTAACTTTCAATTTGTACTTACATCGTTTTTTTCAAACGTGTCACAAATATAGTGACATACAATAGAAACAAAATAATAAACAACACGCCCTGACTATTGTCAATATTGAAAATGGAAGAAAGATATAGAAAGAGAAAAAGAAGATTTAAAAGAACTTATAAACTGGCGAAATGTCGAACAGCCAGTCATTGGTACTTTGTAGTCGATAAATTCGAGAGACAGTATGGAAATGAACGAAAGATCTTTACGAGCATGACGATCAAGAAGGAGATAGCTTATTTACGAGTACCGTTCGTGAGATATTAGAATTACGAACGTTTTAGCGATTGAAAACCTTTCCTTCCGACGTTTGTTCGACAATGACCGATGGATTTCCGTCCCATGAAGAATCGTTTTCCATTATTTTCTCTCTCTCTCTCTCTCTCTCTCTCTCTCTATCTCTCTTTCTCTCTCTCTCTCTCTCTTTCTCTCTCGTATTAGAGCAAACGTTTTAAAACGATTATGACAAAGATCATTACGATAAAACGTAAAATAAATTGAGAGAAAGATCCAAGTACGCACTGAGTCCTCCTAGTGCGTATTTTATAATTTATTACCCTTACGAGAATATTTATTATTCTATTAAACTACGTTTAAACAACGAGCTTTAGGAAAACAAGTTTCTCCGAAATTTCATTATTGCCAGGAATTTGTTTCGTGGCATCCATAACGAATTTCAATGAAAGCCTTAAGGAATATAGGACCCTTCCGGCGTTTATCACATTTCATTTAATAAATAGCAATACTTTCGAGAATATCCGCTTGAAAGTGAAACGTATATGTATTTATATACGCGTATGTGTACGTATACGCGTCTCTCAAAATGAGATGAAAATATTGTATATTAAGTACGTTAGTTACCGATAATTGAATCACGAACAAAATTTTAACTGCAACGATTATTTTAAATAACTTTACAATTTACATATTAACGAAACCACCGATGGAAAATAGTATTCAACTTTCGAACGAGTTAAATGCATCGAAATAATACCGTACAAAATACGAGAGAACTCGAAGACTCGTCGTGTTTATGTATATCTTCTTTTTCTTTCTTTCTTTCTTTCTTTCTTTCTTTCTTCTTTTTTTTTCATTTTTTTCCTCGATTTGTTTTAACTTCAACGATGATTATAAATCCCGATTGAACTACGCGGATACTCGTCGAACTTATATCTTTTATCGATTAAAGAAGTTTCTTTAAAAATTTTTCGACCTTCGAATTTCGTTCGCTTTTATTCGACGAATAACGTCCTAAGAAATAATGAAAATTTTACAGGGATGATCTCTTATTCAACAGGGATGAATCAAATTATTTCTCTTGGATCTACTTTCTCAATTTTATATAGAGAATAAGGACAGATAGAATCGTAGTGATAGTTTGAGGAGACAGAAAACGGAAAAATTTTAATGCTAGAAATTGTGTAACAGTATCCATTAATGCATATCGCAGTCAATAAACGTTAAACAATATATCCACAAAGAAGATGTAATTGCGTGTTAAAGTATACGAAGAATTCACAAGTAACAAAATAAATTTCTATTAGAATTAATACTACATTGAATTAATGCGTTATCGAATGTTGAAACGCTGATCCTGTAATTAACACTCAATATCAATATAATATTATTAATTGGAACGATAATTACGTAAATCTATACAAGTATCATCTTTATTGATATTAACTTAATTGATATCCTACTAATAATCAAATAATAATAAATCTATGTTCAATGATGAACGTCAGATCAACAAAATACAAATAAAATAAAAAAAGGCCCTAATCGAACGAATTCGACTCAATTGATCTTTGATATATTCGATTTAATCAATCAATGGACAAATTGTCCACTGAATTATTATAACTTTGTAATAATTATCTGTATTTTCATTAAGATTTATATTCACGATTAAAAGTACGATTGCACATTTCAGTTTAACCTCCGTTCTGATTATTTGACCATAATGGTTTTAACATCATTGTATGTAATTTAAATCTACACATTCATACATTTCCGTTTAGTCTCATTTCCGTCACCGATCCGTCATATTTTTTCTGCGTTAGAGATTGTCCGAAATCGTTTTGATATGACAGATGTTTTTGAAATGACTGACGGAATTCTGATAACTTTGCAGTCTTTTTTACATTGTTGTGTTGCGAAGATACTACAAAATGACAAGTGACGAAAAATTAATTGAATCGGTTCGTCAAAATGTAGTGCTTTATGATTTGTCAAATAAAAAATAGATCGAATTCATCCAATTTTACTTAGAAATAGACCGAATGAATACTTTAACGTTCTAAAGTGTACGAAACATATTGTTTCGTCATCTATGAGTTCTTTATATTATAATTTAGCAAATTTTTCTTCAAACTCTCCTTTCTTTCAATTTTCATGAACCCATCATAAGCTTTTGTTTTTTATTATTTAATTATATTTATTATTTTCTTTTATTATCTTCGACATAAATACAATCAAACGCAACTCCTCTAATGTAAATTTATCCATTTTTTTTTGTTTTTCTTTATTTTCATCTTCATGATTAAAAGATAATAGTAAACAGACGTGATACTATGCAAATGATTTATGATTTATGTCTGATAGTATAATGAATTGATATGTGTGAATATAAATGACTAAAACTGAACTGTGCTAGAGCTAAAGTGACAAAACGTTTGAACATTAAACTGATTGTGAGACTGAATTGAAATATGTGAATCGACTTTAATTGTTATTCGATTATCATTCTTTCCTTTTTCTTTTTCTTAACTTTCTCACCTTCGCGATCTAATTTCCGGAAAATGTCAATCTGACAAAATCAAGTAAGTAACAATATGAGAAATTCGTTAATAAATGTGGTTTTACCTACAAGAAAGGAAATAAAAATCGATAATAGTCTGTCACTGATTTGAGCCCGTTCAATTTTCTTTGATTGAATGAATTGGTCTTATCAAACGTCGGGAAAACGTGATTGTTCCAATAAAAAGCACATAGATAATAATGTGATTTGTATACACTCAAAATATTCCTATTTAATTTGATTTTTATGAATATTGTTTATACGATTACATGATTCTAAATAATAACTCCTTCCATTAAAATTATTTTCTTAGTTTTTTCTTGATCAACTTTAATTTGTTTCACGCTCTTATATACGTATATATACAGATGTATACATACATACACACACACATATATATATACATATATAAAATTTGAAAAGTTTTGAAAGCATTTTTTATATAAAATGATTTTCTACTGATTGTTTTATTAATTAAATGAAACGTCAGTGGTTAACCTCGTAGTATAGAGAATAAAAAATATGATATTCAAAAAAAAAAAAAAAATAAATTATTAAATAAAATACACGAACTCTTCAATAATTTGATTAGTTATCTTTTAAAACTGAAACAATATTGAAAAGGATATATATTGATTTTATATAAATTAATACTTTTCGAAGTCGATATAGTTACTTAAAAAGAACTTTATAGAATCGAAACTAATTGTGAGAGTACATAATTAAAGTAAATCTCTTTGCTAGGCAATCAAGAATTTTCTAACGAAACTTGAACAACGCGTCATTCTTTCGTCGCGTCGTTTATTTTCATTTAAAAATTATAATTAATTGCATCAACGTACTTTAAAGTTCGTTTTAAGACAATTCAAAATTCCATTATGAATGCATTAATTACGACTGTTAAGACATAACAATAATGAAAAACAACAAACGAATCGATATAAGTCGCAAATAATTATTAATCAAAAATTTCCAAATGTTTAACAGTCACTTTTATAAATTTTTTTCTTATTACCGAATATATATATATATATATATATATATATATATATATATATAACTTCTAAAAGTAGGACATCTCTATTTATATGACCTTTTTTCATCCTTGAAGAGAATATAATACGATACAAAGTTTGATCATCCTGAGCATAAGTATATAAAATAAATGAGGATTCAGACATATAGAGAAAAAGTGTAGAGATTATAACTCACACGTACTTTGTGTCTGTTGAAAGCAATTTAAAATTAAATTTTTAATAATTATAAAATATTTTTTAATTATTTTCAATACTTATTAAACGTAATAATTATTATTATACATCGAATATCTTTCATTTTATTATTAATAAAATATATAATAGCAAATAATTCCTTTCCTTAGTAATATTTTATATTATCTTTATATTCGCAAATTTAATATTTTCGAAAGAAATACGAGCTGGGAAACTGATAGGTATCCTTTATACTATGTTATAAAAAAAAAACTTATAACAAATGAAATACAAATATGTAACAGCAGATATTTTGCATATCG
Organism: Vespula pensylvanica; assembly: GCF_014466175.1. NCBI lineage: Eukaryota > Metazoa > Arthropoda > Insecta > Hymenoptera > Vespidae > Vespula > Vespula pensylvanica. The sequence continues at coordinate 7,125,090 of NC_057686.1, forward strand.
ACCTACAATTTTCAATATTAATTTCTATAAAAATTTCTATCAAATAAGAAATATAACAAAATATGTTTTAAGAGATAAGATTGTAGAAATTCTCGCGTAATTTTGATTCGATATAAAATGAAACATTAGTCTCCTTTCTCATGATTATATTTTTATCTGTAGATCACAATGGCAAGCAGAATATACTTAACACTATGAAGAATAACGAAAGCATGGTGGATTATGTGTTGGATATCACAGAGGGGAGCGAATACTCCAACGTATCTTGGAATAATTCGAACTCGGAGCACTCAATAGTGTGTGACGAGTTCATCAGCAAGGACAATGTTCTCTCGTCAAGCTGGTTCCAAGCAACTATCTACTTTCTCTATAGTACGATTTTCGTGGTCGCTTTAATAGGAAATGGATTGGTCTGCTACGTCGTTCAGAGTAGTCCAAGGATGCAAACAGTTACTAACTACTTTATCGTTAATCTGGCAATCAGTGATATCTTGATAGCAGTTTTTTGCGTCCCTACAACGTTTGTCAGTATACTAATCCTTCAATATTGGTCCTTTGGTCGGACACTCTGTCCGATCGTTAATTATTCACAGGCAAGTATCGTGCATATCTATTCAATCTTTTTATTTATAATCTTCTTAATAATCGACGGGAAATAATTTGTGAGAGAAAAATATATCGATAAATTTAACATGTTTCAAAACGTTAACACAAACTTTTATTGACATGTTGAATGCTACGAAGGTCAACGGTGACCGGCGCTCAATTTTACAGACTTTATTTAGAACGTTTTTAATATTGCTTTTTGTGACATTTAGAATATTAAAAGTATAATTTCTCGTAAAAGTTTAATTTAATGTCAAAAATAACAATGAACTTTATTGTATATTTTATATAGGAAAAGTTATGCAAGATCGTTTTAACAATCAATGCGTTACTGAAATAATTTACGTGAAATTATTCTGGAAATGCATAGGTCGTTCGTAAACTCTGAGTTATTTATAACATCGGATATAAACGAAGTTATAAATATGTTATTTCAAAAAGATTGGTAATCTTTGTTCGTTCGAACGACGAAAAATATTGAATATAAAATACAGAATATAAAAGATATAGAATATTGATATGTGTTTAATGTATAACAGGCTGTTTCCGTGCTAGTAAGCGCATACACTTTGGTAGCGATCAGCATAGATCGTTACATCGCCATAATATGGCCATTGAAACCACGCATGAGTAAAAAACAAGCGACGCTCTTGATACTGAGTGTCTGGTTACTCGCATTGATAGTCTCTTTTCCGATTGCTTTGGTATCGGAACTTTTTCAGCCTCGAATAGATCATTACGTGAAATGCAATAAGTTCATCTGCCGAGAAAATTGGCAATCGGAAAAGCACAGGTGAAAGTAAATTTTCGTATATGATGAAATTTAATCCTTTCAGCGCTAAAATATTTGTCGATGTGTAACGTATTCATTATACGTTGTTTATTAGTTACGATAAATTATACTAAATAATTGTTCACCTTTGTTGCAAAACATTTTGAAATTATTTGAAAATTATAATGCAACAGCTTCCATGAAATTATTGAAATTCGTCATTTTTACGAATAATTATAGATGGAATGAAACATTATATATTGTAATTTATTTAAATTTATTATTATATAAATTTTGTAATTATGTATTTTATATTTAAAATTTTTTATTTAATAATTTTATTTAACAATTATAAATTCGTATTTATTATTTTCTTCTTGTATTTTGTAATTGTTATTTAATACAAAATTAATTGAAATAGAAAATATATAATTTCATATTTCTGAATTAGAGAAATCTCAAAGCAAGGTTCAATATATAAAGCCAATGTTTTATTTTCTACATTTATAGCATAAATCCGTTCTCTTATTATGTTTTCTCTTGTTATCTTTTCTTAATAAAAATTCCGCAGAATACATCAAATAACAAATAATATATATATATATATATATATATATATATATATATATATATAAACATTATCAATAATGGATACCAAAGAAAAATAACTATATTTGTTTAAAAAATATGCAACATAGAAGAGAATTCATGAGAGAAAAATTTGGAAAAAATAAACATTTGTCAAGTGAAATATATAATAAGAGTTTGTTGTTTTATTTTTATTTCTAAACACACTTCTATACAGACTTTTATGTTTATTTCTAAACACTTTTATTTTTAATTCTAAGAATATTATTGCACTGATAATTTTTCGAAATCCATATATGGGTTCATAGCACATGAAGAATAATTTTTTAAAATCCATATATGATATCATAACGCTGAACGGGTTAAAGGATCAAAGATAATAATGATTTATATGTATATACATGTCTAAATAAATATGGTTTCCCTTTTCAGATATTATTATACGGTGGCTCTATTAGTTCTACAGTATCTGATACCACTGATGGTGCTTTTATTCACTTATACTAGCATCGCTATAATCGTATGGGGCAAAAGACCACCAGGGGAGGCCGAGAATACAAGAGATCAAAGAATGGCACGTTCGAAAAGAAAGGTACTTTTATATATATATATATAAATATATATCTCTTCTTTTTTTCATTTTCATTTCGTACAATCGTATGTAATATTATATCATCGATCGATAACTAATAATAGCGATAAATTTTTTCTGCGTTAAACAAATCGATAAAGATATGAAAACCATTCATAGATATTTACGAGAAATGCTAAACTCGATCGGATGGAAATTTGAGTAAAGAAAGATAAAACCTTTGCTCGATAAAATCCCTTAATAAGGTGTACACCTCGTGTCAGATTATCGTTTGTTATTTATCGTGAAACAGGATCGTTGGATATCGAGGAGAATATGAGGATGAAGCACAAACTGTCATGTAGGACGACCGTTTGAATTGAAAGAGGGGTGTAATATGATAGATGGTCTCTCTTATGGTTGACGATAAAATACAGGACAGTTTTTTAATTAAGTTCGATCGAATCGTTTCAATTAATCACCATAGTCGTTGATCCGAGAATAAAAGCGGGTACCCTATAACTTATATTCAATTTCAAACGTTAAAGCTTTTTGTTCTTTTCTGATGATTTAAGAATGATTCGTTTAAGAATGATAGACGAACAGAAATGAGTTTCGCGTAAAAGTAAAAAAGGAAACAACAAATGCGGAGAGAAGGGGAAAATAAAAGAAAGAATATTCTTTCAACCGTATTAAACGGAAATCCCATTCATTAGAGAACTTATTCAAAATAATTCAATATCTCTACTTATATATGCTTACATGTAGATATATACGTGATTTAATGCTAAGAAGAAGAATAAGAATCCTCGGTAGCGCTCGATTTTTAATTAAATCCATACGCCTTTCAAGTGATTTTAGTCCAAACAGACTGTCTGTATTAATAATAAGATAAAAAGTTCCTTTACTGAAACAGAAAGGAGAAAAACGATGTAATAAAGATTTTCGTGAAACGATATCTCTATAAGATAATATAACAATTGCAATTCGTTCTAAAAGTAGGTTAAATTCAAAATATTTAAAGCTTGTAAATATAATTGCGGATTGTAATCGTTGCATAAGAAAATTGAAGTTATCTCGGCTCAATTTATCTTTCAAGATAGTGATTGAAACTTTTTGTAACCTTAACGAAGTTGCTAATTCTGTTCACTAATGCGTCAGTTGGAGTTGCAAAAGCCCATTGGAATTTCAAGGTTTCCTTTGCATTTTCCAGCAAGAAATTCGTAATATGAAGAACATTTTACCGTCAAAAAGGAACTCTCGTTGATTAAAAATTCGACATAATATTTTCATGATCGACGATGACTGCAAAAATATAAAAAAAAAAAAAAAAAAGAGAAAGGAAAAAACAATTTTTATATATAAAAATAATAGTCGACCTAATTTCGTTATGAAGAGTTTAGTAATTTCATTCATTAAAAAAAGTTTCATTAGTACAGTACTCGGTAAGTTAATGAACGCTTGAATGAAAGCAACTTCTTATAATGTATATATTACAACGAACACGAGAGGAGAAAAAGCATCATCGAGAGAAAATATGCGAGAGAATTTACATTAAAGTACGTATACATTAATATCGTAATTCTCAAAAAATAAACAAAAATGGTTCTCTCGGCGAAATATTTAATTTTTTAGTATCATAATTATCCACAACGTTTCTTTATAATTTTTAACGAACGATTACCGACCTCCGAAACTTAAAAGAAAAGAACTCTGCGAACAGCCTGGCTGTAAACGATGTCCACCATTCGGAAAGAAATCTACAATTCCCATAGTTCTAGATATCCCATAAAACCCTTAATCCGTGTGAATAATATCGACGAATCGTGCGTCCGTCGAAGAAAGATGAAACTCGAGAAAATTGAATATAGGACCCGCGGGATCCAATCCTACAAAGTAATTGATTCTTCAATATCAATAAATCCTAAAAAAGAAAATATAGCTATAAAAACTTTTAAGAAAGTTGATATGTTGCAACGTATTTAGTTAGAAAATTCCATCATCAAGGGACGAACAATTTAAGGAAATTGGAATTTTGAGTTTCGAGTTTCGGATTTCTCTCATTAAGAAAATATCCTGGAGAATTTTCACTTGAACTCATACTTAAGTATCATTTGTCTCTCTTTACGAAAGAAATTGGATTTTAAAAGAATAAAGGAAAAAAAGTAAAAAATGGAAAAAAAGATAAATATATATATATATATATATATATATATATATATATACGCTTGTGATTCTGAATATCTGGAAATTTGATAATTTCCCGATATATTCGGCTATTTGGCTATCCAAAGAGTGACTAACAAAGTGAAGCTTTTCAAAATTTACACCAGCCAAAACCATATGGTTCAAAGCTTGAGCTAAAGCATGTCCTATAAATCTAGCTGCCAAAAGCACTTCTACATATTGCAATTTATTGATGTTTCTATAGTCGGTAATTAGGATATTGTGGTCGTTACGTTGTAAATATGCTGCAATAAAATTTTGTTTTTCATTAATAGATCGAAAATACTTACTCGTATTTTGTTTGACTAAAGAAAATAATATTATACAAAGGGAAGAAAAAATAGAACTCTGTAAGCCGACTTAAAGATAAACTAAGACAGTTCCGTATTTGATAGACAAACAAAACTTGAAATATACTGCAGACGTCGAGACATCTCAAATTTCCTCGTCGTTGTTAAGCAATCAAAAATGTTTTAACGTCGTTAATAAACGTAAAAATAATTTCAATAGATAACTTTTAACAATATCTCGGATATAATAATGAAGATTTTTTGAATATTAAAATGAACAGAAGATAAACGGAAGAAGTCTTTCTTATATTTTTCTTAAGAAAAACTCACGATCTTTTCATTCCTTTCTCATCTTTTCAAAAATTTACCGCATACTACCGTAGGTTACGCTCTCATTCTCAACGTCCTCCATAAAGCCATAAATGTAGAATACTGTTGGTTTATTTTTGTCCATTTTCGAGTCGAGGAATGAAACATTATTCAACTTCTTGTCGACATAATCCTCAAGCGTATTACTAAAATAAAAATTTCAATCGTTTTTTATTCAATAACGGTACGAAGCGTATATGTTATATTTGTTGTAAATTAATTACTTGTAATAGCGTAAAAATATGGAATCAAGCTGTCAGTACATTACACTCGCATTCTTTTATAGAATTCGTTTTTAAACGATTATATTTCTTTTTGCAATGTCAATTCTTTTCTAAAATCGTAAATATTTTTTTTTCAAAATTTATAAAAGAAACCTTTTCTCTTTGTCTACAAACATTGATTTGTGAAATGTTACACGATTTTCGAAATAATATTACCATGTATTTGACTCACATACACATACGCACACAATGATTTGAAGAGACTCACGAGATAAAAACAAGCTTATTAAAATGACAAGAGCAACGTAACGAAAGACGTTAATCATGATGATGTGTATTTTTGGGGGTGTGTCGATGAGACTACGCCCCAATTCTTTGATCACTCATATATAATAGTGATACTGCTAACTGTTTACCGTGTTAAATTTATGCAGATGTCATGTTACCATTTTTAAAAGTCATTGTATAACCATTTGTAATATTTCAGCAAGGAGGAAACTTTACAAAAACAATTTATTTACATAATAGTAGCTAATTTAAAGTCTAATTAAAAAACAATTACTACGTGCCATAAATTTCCGTCCTGTTAAAAAATATTTAGACTTTGAGCCAAAAGTTAAGGACTTCAAGAAAAATTCGTCGATAAACTTATTTTTCTTTCGGATCAATGAACCTAAGATGTCTCATATAATAATCACCATATTATACTCAAATATTATGTCTAATAAATAATAATTAGACTCATTAAATTGTTTCGTTAAAGACATGTACGATAAAAAGTTAACAAAAAAAAGTGGCAAAACATTTATGCTGAAATCATTGAAGATGTATGACGTAAAAAATAACGCGTGTTTGTAAACATGGATATAAATTTCATGATAATAATTTATTTCATGTTAAATTTTACTGTAATCTGTTATCAAGACTTTATATATCAAAAGTTCTAAATTATCAGTCGCTTCTCTTTTAATTTAAGAAAAAAAAAAAAAAGAAAAGAAAAAACAGAGAAAAGAACAATTGTGTGCTTTGCATAATAATCACTTAATTTGCATTCATTGACTCTCGAAACAATTTCTAATCCTTTTTCTTTTACTAAAAGGATCATCAAAAAATATTTTGAAAATAGAAAATTTATGTATTATTTATATATATATATATATATATATATATATATATAAAATTACAAAAAATATTACCTTTTTTCTTTTTTCGACATTATGTTCTCATAATTCAATCGGTCTCATGCCTCAACTTATAGAGATATAAACTTGAAAGCTATTATTAAAGCTGATGGAAGGGAAAGACTTATTTTTCCTGAAAAAGAAATAAAAAACGAATCAAGCTCGTTGGTAATTAAAAGCCACGTGTGATCAATAAAATGTGTCTTGAAAGTCGTACAACGCAAATGAAATAATTAATGTTTGTAAAAAGTTTGCTTATATAAAATTGAAAAAAGATAAAGAAGATAAAACAAGGTATTGAAAGAAAGAAAAACAATTTTTTAATTGATCTAGATTTTGTTTCTATAATTAACTTATAAAATATAATTAATTAATATTTAATCAATATCATTGATTTTTAAAAATCTCTTTTATTGATATATTATTATATAGCATATATATATATATATATACATATATACATATATATGTGTATATATATAATACGTATATATGAAAGAAAGAACACATTATCCCAATTAAATAAAAGAGAAACACGATAAAAACATTTTCATCCCACGAGTCTTTTATGACTGTGTGTATCTGTGTACGTATGAAAGAACTTTTGTGACGATAAAAAACCTTGTCATGCCATATGATTCCCTGTCATTCCCTTATTCTTTGAACGAAAATCGATTACTATAACACCAAAGAAAGAGAGAGAAAGAGAGAACATTGTTTCCATAGTTTACGAGTTTTGATTCGTTCGTAAAAATAAATGAAATGAGAAAAATGGATATAAAATAAAAAAAAAAAAAAAAAAGAGAGAGAGAGAAGAAAAATGGGCATCTCGTAAATTACAATTTTACAAAATTCATTATCCTAAAGGGATCACAATGATAATGACGCAATAACGAATCCTGAACGAAAGACATTACTTTCTTTTCGCTTATTTTTTTCCTTTCTTTTTACTTATTCATATTTTCTTTTCTCTTTTTCTTCGCGTTTTTTTTTCTTTTTTTCTTTTTTTGGAGAAATCCTTCCCGAAAAAAAGAAGGGCGTGTTATTCCTCCGTTTCTTTTTTTACTTCTTCGTACCTGTTCCTGCGATAAAAGAAAATAATTCAAAAGATTGTCAAAGTAGTGACATCCTGATGAACAAGAAATATAAACTGGACCTGGTTTCGACGTTATACTTTTTTGGAATAAGCTAAAGTCCCATATTTCCCAAAGGATTTTCTATCGAAAAGAAACTTTTGTAAAAAAGAAAGCTTTACTAAGCTTAAAGAGAAACAATGAAACATTTGTTCGACACGATACAATTTAAGAAAGAAGCGATGTGTTTATTTTACTTCGAGGAACAAATTCCTTTAATAGTAATAATAATGATGATGATGATGATGATGATAATAAAAATAATAATAACAATGACGATAACAATAACAATAACATCTATTCATCTTAAACTACAATTTACGAATCGAACTTAAGCGAGAAAAAATAAAACGGGAAAAAATAACATCGAGATTACTTCGATCAAGTGATAAAGCTCGGCTTTGTCGTGAATCGTTGGCAAACTATGTTGTCAGCCATTGAGATCCTTCGTAGGTCCTTTATCAATCGCAGTTTCCATTCGCTTTCTTGCTATCCCAGATCACTTCTCATCTTCCTGCTTCCTCCAGGCGTAGAGCAATATCGAGCCGAGAGTAATCGAAATTCTTCTTTTTTTTTATTCACTCTCTTTCCCTTCTTCTCTTTTTTCTATATTCTCTTCATATCGAATTTTCCAAGATTTCGTATTACTCGATATAATTAACTTATCAACGATCAAATGTATGTTAATGTAAGTCGATAATTTATTGGATAATAAATCGATTAAATAAATAACTCGAATAAAAAAATGTTCCGAAAAAATTATGCGAAAGTGTTAAAAAAATTACTATAAATATTACGAAATTAAAATAATTTTCTCGATAATTTTCATAAACTTTATCAAACGGTTTGATTTTTCCGTCAACAAATGCACTGGAAAGATTTAAACGAAAGAAAAAAAAAAGAAAAGAAAGAAAGAAAGGATTAAATGTAAAGATTTTTAATTATAGAAAGAAGAGCATCTTTTTCTCATACTATAAGGAAATTTAATTAATATTGTTTAATACAGAAGAGAGATAGAGAGAGAGAGAGAAATAACGGTAATGAATTATCATGTCTCTTCTTTTTACTTTATCAAGAAATGAGATTGGTCGAGGACAAGCAGTCGAATGGGCGAAAGGACGTACAATGGAAAACGAGATTGGAAAACCAACCTTTGTAGTATTTTTCCCTTTTTTCTTTTATTATCCTTTTCTTTGTTTTTTATTATTGTTTTTTTTTTTTATTATTATTATTATTTTCTTTCGTTATTCGAATCATTTTCGTCGAGTAACAAAAAAAAAAAGGAACACTTTATTCACGATATTTCGTTACGACGAACAAACTAAAAAGAAATTCTAATTATCGATACTCTCTTGCTTGATAACAAAGATCGATGAAGTTTACTAATTACTTATTATTACTTGTTAATACCCCGTTTAAGTGGATTAGTCGTTAAGGGATGTTATAGGTCGAAGGGAAGAGCTAATTCCCGTGTCAAGTATTCTTCTTTTATGGCGAATAAATAAAGAAAAGTAATTTTCATTGGTACAATATTATCAAACGTGAAAGATCTAAAAATTGCATTTTACGTTTCATTTTATATCAAAAGCAACAATAAATATTTCAAGAGAAATGTAATTTCTCGAAAGAATCGAACTTCTTCGTTCTTTTTTTTTTCTTTTTTTTTTTTTTATTATTTTTTTATTTTACTTCTCTCTGTTTTTTTTTTCTACTTTTTTCTTTTTCTTTTTATTATCACATAACATATACGCTATACTTTCTCCTTTCCACGAAGAACACGCGAACTTTCTATGTGTATCACATTTGATGTTACGTGAGCGACGTAGTCAAAGAAAAAGCAACCTCATGGGATTTTCCATGAATTTACTAGAAATGCTGGAAATGATGGGCAATAAGAAAAGTGGGGTATATATTAGCATATGATAAATATTCAATAGAAAATTATATTTCGAAACAACAAATGTCTTGTGACGAAAATTAGTCGAAGTTAAACTAAATGAGAAAATTGAAAATTTTTATATTTTGAGTGTTTTTATTTTTTCAAAACAAATTGTGGAATCTAATAACTATTTACTTCTATATACATACGTACATACATACATACATACATACATACATACATACATATATATATAGAATGTATGTAATCTCATTTTAAAAGATAAATATCTCCAATCTTATTGATTTTATAAATAAATATTTGAAATAAAAGTTATTAAAATTTTAGGAAAAAATATAATATTTATTACAACTATTATTTAAAGAGCATTGCTGTTACGGGATTCATAAAAATCTTTTTAAATGAAAGTCGATATTTTAAGCCTAACAAAAGTTGTAAAGAATATACGAATCCAATGTATATCTATAGTATTTCTACAGTAAATTCAACAGTAAATCTAAGTATCTTTTCATCGATATTTCATCGACTTATAGTACATTGAAATTTAACAAACTATACAATAATGCGATCAATTTTTCTGTAAACATCTGATAACCAATGAATTTATCGATCAGTTCGTTCTTATTCTCTTTTTTTTTTTTTTTAGTTATCCTTTATTGATCTTTTGAAATCGTATCTCAAAAAAAAAATAAACAATATTTATCGGACACGATTTGATAAAATTTTAATTCCATTTCGACATTATTTTTCATCGATTCGATAAGTAATATCGTTTCATCTAGAATTAGCATAATCATTTTTTATCTTTTTTTTCGGAATGAAAGACTTATATTTATGTAAATTAAAAAGCGATCGATACGAAAATGGAACGTACGTAGGATGAAACCACCATTGTTATCATTTCATCGCAATTGTCTACGGTTGATCTTGCTCCACGAAACCAAGGAGGCAAAGACTAATTCTAATTCGATCGATTCTAATCAACCGAAAGTAACTCCTTTGAATTGCCAGTCTCGTTTTGTGAACCCTTTGAAGCTATGTTCTATTTAAGCTATTTCACCAATTTAATAGACGTTTCAAGTTAACTAATCTAATCGCTTTAATCGTTGAACCTTCCTACGGTCGAATGCTAAGGATCTTAATGGTTTCCAAGGATCATAAAGAAAACAAAATTTACTATTAAAATCATTTTCTGAAAGATAAAGTAACTAACTTTTGCTATTGTTACAGATGGTGAAAATGATGATTACCGTTGTATTAGTCTTCACCATGTGCTGGTTACCTTTCAATGTTCTCAACGTAAGTGAATCAAAAGCATCCTAATTGAAAATTCGACTATATAAGTCGAAATGAAAAATCGATCATATTACAAAATTTTATCGGTAAAACTTTTACGATTCTTTCTCGTCATAAAAAAAAGAGAGAAAGAAAAGGAAAAAAATTGACATTGCTTCAAGATAACTATGATTGGATCGTAAAAACACGCTTGTTATCGTTGATCATTATTTGAAGGAAATAGCAAATTTCTATTTTCAAAACATTCGATAGATGATCAAATGGACTGAAATGAATGATGAGTCTACTTCTATAAACCTTCTTTTTTTAAACAGTATTATTTTATATCTTCGCAAAAAAAAAAATTAGAATATTTTATTAGCTATTTTCAACTATATCTCAGATCTTAATCTTATGGAGATGATAATCCTTAAAGTTCCTTTTATGTTCTTTTTCTTCAAAATCCTTACAGATATCAACAAACTTTATAATTAGAAGTTACGTTTTAATGTATTCTAATTCTAGTTCTAAATTTTTTGTTGCTACTACTAATCATACTAAAAAAATTATAAAAGTATAAAAGTTTTGGCATTTTTGTTTTTATGTCTATTTTTTTACCATCGAATTCATTACAAAAAATTTAATAAACATAACTTGTGCGTAATAAGTCGTTTCATATAAAAAAAAAAAAAAAAAGAAAGAAATGTCGACTAATAAAAATGTGATTCTAATTTCTAGAAAAAAGCTCTAATCACTCGATTAACATCTCTCTGTCAGATAGTGATAGACTTCGATGAGAGACTCCATAGTTGGACGGGTCTTCCTTTTATATGGGCAGCTCTTCATTGGCTTTCAATGTCACATTCCTGTTACAATCCAGTAATCTATTGCTGGATGAACGTCAGATTTCGTGCAGGCTTTATCATTGCATTTGGACGTTTGCCATGTTTGCATAGATTCATACATAATCGAAAACGACATACGTATAACACCAGTATGGTAGGCATGCCCTTAACAGGTAAGAAAAATAATTAAAAAAAAAATAAATAAATAAATAATTGAAAAATCCAAAAGAAAATACGACTCGACCAAATATTACTCTTTTCTTTATTTACTTGCAGATCTCGAAGGATCCGGTCATTTTGTTCTGCAGCGAAAAAATACGTGCACGACTTATGTTAGTGTCAGGCACAAAACGAACGGAAATCATGGAGCACCTGCAAGAAGTGCCAGCTTCCGGAACAACGAATCATTGCGATCTAACATCCCACAGTCTCAACATTGCATAAAACGTCAATCACAGTTAGAGGAACAGATATAAAGAATAAGAATAAAAATGAGAAAAAAGAAAAAGAAAACTTTCTTTTAAAAAGTTTTAATGTTTTAGCGAGAAATGAAACGTTTAGCGAGAAATACGAATTAGCATAATCGAATAACGATTTACGTGGTCGCTTCTTCTTATTTTTATTTTTACTTTCACGAACTGAAGAAGTATACTTTTCCTTGTATATTGTATAAAAATAAAAAAATATTGAAAAATTAATATTTTCATTTGATCTGACATTTTTCGTTTCTCTAATCAAATATCGTGAGAAAATTTCATTTCATGATACGTTAATAAACTGAAAAGATAAAGCGATCACTTCTAGTGTTGACTTTTACGTATTGAATTTCGTTTGATATGTACTTACGTATATTTTTATGTTTCGAACAAACTGAGCGAACGATACTTATATAAATTTTCATTTCAGGAAATTTCATTTCTCACGCTTTGTGTTAAAGTTTTCGAATGTAACGATATAATATTACATGTAACAATATAATAATATAAAATAATATAAATAAAAAGGAAAAAGAAAAAGAAACAAATCATAACATTTACGACCAACTTCGACATCTCGTCTGTATATCTGTTTTTTTTCATTCGCTGTTGTTGTATTTTATGTGTATCCTTAAGCATGTACCAAATGTACGTTTATTTATAAGGCAATAAAACGACCTTTGCTATAAACAATAGTCTTATTCAGATTAATGATTAGAAAACAATCACATAATACGCAATAAATATATACACGTTATTACATTTATACATTTATATTTTATTAAGATTGAAATGTGTGAATAATTTGATATTAGACATTGAATTTAAATAATAATTTTAATTAAGTAATAAAAGAAAAAAAAGATCGTATATATATAGACTCTGAATAAACAACGAACGGTAAGATGAATATAGAAATAATCTTTGGCTAATTATTAGATCTAATAAATTCATTTGAATGGTATCGCTTAACATAGAATTTGTTTCAAAGTAAGTAACATTTCAACATTACGATATGCTATTAATCCACCATTATTTGCTGCATTTGCACTAGTAGTGGAATATTTTAAATCCAAATCATCCAAATTTGTACTCTCCAAAAATTTCTGATAATCTACTATACCCCCACCTAAAGATCGTAATATAGCTTGCGGAGCACATGTGTCCCATTTGTAAGTAGAATTTTTAGAAAGTACATAAGCAGCTGCCATGCCTAAAGCAACGTTTAGTATTTTGTTTCCAGCACCAGCTATCTCTATTAATATGAAGCCTGCCTTTCTAAGTTTAGATTTTAAATCTTCATCTTCAGATCTTCCAATGAATATCGTTTTACTTGTTTCATCTGTATCATAAACGAAGTCTTTAACAATGCTTGAGTAACATTTGCCTGTATCAGTTTCTAAATATCCCCAATAACACGAACCATTCCATCTGTCAAAATAATTTCTTTAGTATTTGTGCACATTATTTAAAACAAATAAAAGTTCTTCTAAAACTATTTACTCACAATTGATCCGTACGTAACTCACAAAATGGTTTATTTACGATACCTAATACCGGTAATCCTGTACTTTTAAGATATGCACCTATTAATACTGTAACACAATGTAGACCTTTATCATCTACAGCAGGATGTACATATTCTCCAGTTGCATCTATAACAATTTTACTATTTGTTCGATCTATACCTTATGTAGTGATTATAATATATATATATATATATATATATATATATATATATATATATATATATATATATCCCTACCTATTGGATCTATCCATATACCAAGATCTTCTATAGGCAAAGTAAAATCATTAGGAATGTCTTGCACAGTTTGTACATCTTTCAGTTGAATATTCTTATGAACTTCGGTCGCAAGAAAATTAGCTGTTTCTGTATCATTGCCCATAACTCTGGCTAGTAGAAAAGTTGTTTCCAAGCAAGTGGAACATACTTCCACGATTATAGTTTCTCCAAGTGTATTGGTAAATGTATTGTTTTCTTCACCTTGTACAACCTTTGCTAATTCTGGAAACTAACTATTTCTGCAAGACATTCTATTTACATACTCTTAAATATATCATATATTAATTTTAATAAAATCCAAACTAAACATTTAACTTATTTTCTTTTAACGCCAGCAAATAAATATCTATTCGTCTTACCTCTAATGCTATATCATGTTTAATAGTTTCTTGAATCAAAACGTCAGCCAAAGTTTTAAAATCCCTAATAAAACTTGGATTTTTCTCTGCTTCTGATTTTTCTTGAATTAGAAGATCAAACAGTGATTTATTTTGTCTACACACTCTAGCAATATTAGCAGCTTTTTCTGAAGCCTTTAAAAGAACCAATAATAATTTGCTTCCATTCTCCATGACTTTAAAATTTAGAGACTGAAATTTACACCGTCGAAATATATACTGAATATAAATTAAGGAAGAACACTTCCGTTTGAGTCACTGGCAAAGCTCTAAATCGTACAGGATGTGTAAACCATAAATTGCAAAGAATCCTTACAATGTTCGTTTCATAATAATACCTCTCACTAAATTATCGACTTTTCCGAACAGTATACATGTATATTAGATACGTTAATGTTATTGTTATTCAATCACTATATCACTATTTAAAACTTAGAATTTCTCTTCGATCTTATCGGCTTGCGTCTTCGAAAGACGTCTGCGAATTGATTGATTTTGGTACAAATATAGTTTGCCGGCATGACGTTAATGAAAATCAAATGAACTGTAAATTTCATACATCGTTAGTTTTAACCAATATATCTAACATCGATACAAACGCAATATAAATGAACAATTTCCCAACATAATATGACGGCACTTATACTTCTTTCTTTCAAATTCACATTCTAATTTTATCAACAAATAATATTCGCAAAAGATCGATAGCTTAATGCTCAAATTGAACAATTATTTATCAAGTTATGACGCGAAAATAAATGTTAATAGTTGAGTTTTAGATAATATAATAAAACTTATTTTATTAGTAATAATTATAATTGTTATTAATAAAATACTTATATTTTTTCAAGAAGAAAAATAATTCAGGAACGTTCGAGCCGTCATAGTTTTGAAATCGAACTTAAAATTGATTGGTTCGATTCTCGAATCGAAATAAGCCATATTCTTGTCCAATAAAAAATGATACATTCTTGTGAATTCAACCAATCAGAACAAATCAGTTTTTTATAGGTTATCTCATTAACGATCGTAATATAAAAAATTATGATATATATAATTATGATATAAATTGTATTATCTTTGCTATTCTTTAGATTAAAAATATGTATACATGTATAGTGAAATAATTATGTGAAGCATAAAAAATTAAATATTTGTCATTATTGACTCTTTAACCTTTTATTGCACGCATTCGGATTTATTATCGTACAGTATATTTACAGTGCACTTCTTTTAAAATGACGGTAGTACTTGGTGGTGGCATATCAGGTTTATCAGCCGCATATTATGCACTAAACAATCCGAGAATTGGTCCAATAATAGTGCTGGAAGCATCTAATCGTTTAGGAGGATGGATACGAAGTCATGAATTATCAAATGGCATAATATTTGAAAAAGGGCCAAGAACGATAAGATGTTTAGGATTAGCTGGGAAAAATACATTAAATTTATTAGAAGATTTGCAATTAACTAATAAACTTATTCCTATTAAATCAGATCATCCCAGTGCTAAGAATAGAATGATTTATTCGCGTAATAAATTACATTTATTGCCAAATTCTTTCCTTAGTATAATTAAGACTAATACTTTATTAAATCGTTCTTTAGCAAGTTTTCTTGTAAAAGATTTGATAGCACCAATGGTTCGTAAGGACGATGAAAGTATATATAGTTTTACTACAAGAAGAATAGGAAAAGATATTGCAGATTATCTTGTTAGCCCTATGATTTGTGGAATTTGTGCCGGTGATGCACAAAAGATAAGCGTAAATTTCTTAATGAAATCTTTGTTTGAAGCAGAACAAAAACATGGATCTATAACAAAAGGATTACTCAAACAATTATTTAAAAAGAAAAATGTTAATAATAAAATAGAATATAAATCAAACTTAGCTAAAAGGGCTGACACAGAAAAATGGGTAGTATGGGGTTTAAAAGGAGGACTCGAAGAACTACCACGTTCCTTAGGAAATAATATACAAAGTCAAGGTGTTGATATACAATTAAATAGTCACTGTGAAAAACTCTTTTTTCAATCCAATCATGTTGAATTAACTATTAATGGAAAAGCAAGAAAATGTTCTCATGTTATCTCAAGTCTACCAGCAAAAACTCTAGCAAAACTATTGGAAGAACAACATCCTGATTTGGCAGAACAATTAAGATCAATACCTATGGTTACAGTGGCTGTAGTTAATCTCCAATTTGCAGATAATGTCTTGCCTATGAATGCTTTTGGTTTTCTTGTTCCACCAGGAGAAAATCTTCCAATTCTTGGTGTGATTTTCGATTCATGTATTTTTCCTAAAGACTCTTCGACGGTATGTAAAAAATAGAAAGACTTTATTTACATTTACATTAGATTTACTCGTGAACACATTTTTAAATTACTATTTTATTGATTATCAATTTAAGAACTTCGTTTAAACGCATAAAAACATGTGCAAAACTTTATCTACATTTATAAATCTATAGTAGACTAGACAATTATTCAATTTTGTATTTACATATAAAATATTTAATAACCAGGTACTAACAGTAATGATGGGTGGTGCATGGTTTGAAAAATACTTTGGCAAAGATCCATCAGATGAAAATTTGTTGAATATAGCAATTAAACAAGTCAAAGAAATCCTGAATATTAAAAAAGAGCCCATAGCTTTTAATGTGGCCATTCTGAAGGACTGTATTCCCCAACATGTAGTGGGTCACGCACAACGTTTAAATCATATCCGTGATTATATTTCTTCACGTAGAATCCCTCTAGCATTGTGTGGTTCTTCTTACCAAGGTGTGGGAATCAATGACGTTATTCTGTCAGCAAAAGAAGCTGTTTCTGAGATTGTGCAACATTCAAATGAACTAAAAAACTGAAGTGAAACTACAACAATTTTGTACAGCATTTTGTAGCACTAGTCATGATATTATTAATGTCATAGTTAGAAAAAAACTTGATATATATAAAACATGCATTATTTTGTAAGCTAGTTTCTAAAAAGCTTATGAAAAAAATCTAACTGTGCGACAAAAAATGAAAAACGGGGAAACTATTAGACTAATTTTATAAATAATAAATAAATAAAAATACAACATTTCTAACCAAATGAATAATCAATAAAAATTGCAAACAATTTATTATAGCGATTAACAACAATGTCTTATACTTCATGTACATGTGTGTTTCTTATGTATACACTACTTAACAAAGTAAAATGTAAAAACATAAAATATTTATATGTTATTAATAAATTGTTTAATGAAAATTTAGTTTGATCATTTAGAAAAAAATATAAAAATTGAAAAGCATAATATACACCAATTTTACTAGGTAATAATACTTTCTAGTATTCTTTATGTTTTAGTATTATTCTTTTAAATAATAGTAAAAGAATGTCCAGTCTTTGCATGTACATGGAATGTAAACATAAAAAGTATGGACATGCTTAAGGCATGCAAAGTAAGGCATGCAGATATTAAAAGATAACATATTTGTATTATAAATTATTATGTAATGTGCTATATATCTGATATTTTTTATGTAAACTTTTTTTCTTAAAGAAATAATTTATAAAGAATAAACAAATTAAAAAAGAGGAATGATAACTCTACATTCTTAAGCTCAGTACAAATAATGCAATGTTATAGCATTGCACAAACCAAACAATGTTATTAAAAAATTGAGACATATTCTTGCTATGTTACTTATCAAGTTTAAGCTTAATAACTTGCAATCTATATGGGTCCATAACTTTTTTTTATATCTACTAATGCTCCATTCTTAATAAAAAAAAATATAATCAAAAATCACATAGATTGCATCAATCAGACAAAATCATTATATTAAAAACATAATATAAACATAATTCTACTGGCTAACAGTACCTGCATATTTAACTTCGTCAAATGCTTTTCTTGCTTTCTTTAATTCTTCGTTCATTGTTAGAAGATCTTTCACTCTGGCATATTTACGTGGATCTTTTCTAACTAAATAAATAGACATATACACATATGTACATCATGAATATTTTATATTAGAAATATTTTCTTTTGTATGTATGTATTCAATAAAAGAAAGATTGATGTAATTTAAACATACCTAAAAAGACAATGTCTTCTACTTGAACTCGTCCAGTACGTCCAATTTCCATGGCTCTATGTGTCATTTCTGTTATGAATTCGATGACGAGGTCTTCAAGTAGATCAACACTTTCGGTATAAGGATTTTGATCATCACCAAAGCCATACATCATACATCGAAGTTCTTTCGAAAAGAGACGTTTCCTCCCTCCTGGTAACGTACCACCGATAGCAATTTCAGCCTCTTCATCTTCGAACTATATAAATATTTTTACAGTTACATTAATAGTTTAATTCTTATCCGATTGAAATTTCTATTATAAACTTATGGTTATTAATTCGTAATTGAACGATTATAAAGTTACACGCTATTAAAATTTACCTGTTCGAAACTTTCCTCCGTAGCCATAACCTCTTTTTATCCCGCGTAAATTTATTTATAAATATCTTATTATAAATTATTATAAACGCGTATAAATTATATTTGGTTAATTAAATTATGATAAACGCACGGATAAATGACGGAGAAAACAAATATTCTATTGGTAATAACTCACGTAACAATTATAAATTCACGTTAATAACCTATAACGAAGTAAACAGTTTGCAGCCCGCCAATAGATTGATGCCGCTGTAACATCATCAACGTACAAATTCGCCTTTGACCGTGTGTATCTATTAACGACAAAAACATGAGCGAAACTAAACGAGGTTAAAATTATTGTAAACAAAATTATTTGAACTCAATCTAAAGTTATGGATGAAATATTATTATATTTAAGATGAAACAAACGTAGAAAAATTAATTAATAAATATTTGTCTAATGAAAAAATATATATTTATATAATATTAACAATTTTTACAATCTCTTTTATTATATTGAAATTATCAAAACATATTTATATTCTTAAGAAATTAATTATAACAATATTTGACTTTTTTTCAATAAGAAATAAACCATTATTGTTCTGTTTAAACAAATAAAAACGTATACATATAGTAATTAAAACTTACGATAACATTCTTTATTTCAACATTTATATAATCAGAAAAACATCGAAAAAAGCGTGGATAAATAAGTATCACGCTTTCGGCATATTGAAATAAAACCGCGTGGACCGTGGACCACGAAGTGTTAAGATTGATATTCATAACCTAAAAAAACACTGTTCGCGCGTATGTATTTATACATTTGAACTTCACATGTATTTTTCACGTGTATTTTTTGTATAAAATGTAATATTATTTATTAAGAAAATAATGTCATCTCCCGTTAACACATTGGAAATACCACAAGCAAAAACTTGGAAAGAATATAATCGATTGCAGAAAGAACAGAGAAAGCAATGGAAAGAAGAGAGGTTAATAAAGAAGTTGAAAAAAGAAGAGAAGAAAAATAACATTGAAAATGAAACGAAGAAAGAAGAAACCGAACAGAAAATTAAAAAAAGGAATATTTCTACAATAACCATCGCGATACCTGGCTCGATTTTAGACAATGCACAATCTGCAGAATTGAGAACGTATCTTGCAGGACAAATAGCACGTGCCGCATGTATTTACAAAGTAGATGAGATTGTTGTTTTCGATGACAAAGGTGTGATCACTGAAAGTGAAAAGAAAAAAGTAAGAACAGACGAAGTTTTAGGTGAAACGAGAATTTGTTGTTTACAGTTAGTCAGAATATTACAATATTTAGAATGTCCACAGTATCTCAGAAAACATTTCTTTCCTATTCACAAGGATTTACAATATGCAGGCGTATTGAACCCTTTGGATGCTCCACATCATCTCAGACAACAAGATATATCGCTTTATCGTGAAGGTGTAGTTAGTAATAAACCAGTAAAAGCTGGGAAAGGTTCCCAAGTAAACATAGGGCTTCTTAACGAGATTAGAGTGGACAAAGTATTGATGCCTGGCTTAAGGGTTACTGTAAAAATACCATCAGATCAAGAAAATCCAAAGAAAATGAAAGGAATTATAGTATCTCCAACAGAGCCAAAATCAGAGACAGGAATATATTGGGGATATAGCGTGAAATTAGCTAAGAATCTTTCAGAGGTGTTTAAAAAATGTTCTTATAAAGAAGGATATGACTTGACTATTGGTACTTCGGATAAAGGAACATCTATTGACGATATATCACCAAAAAGTTTGAAATATGATCATGCTTTAATAGTTTTTGGTGGATTATCAGGATTAGAAGCTGCGTTAGAAGTTGATCCAGATTTACCAGATGAAGATCCATCGTCTATATTTCATAAATATTTAAATATATGTCCTCAACAAGGATCAAGGACAATTAGGACGGAGGAAGCTCTTTTACTTTCTCTTGCAGAACTAAGGACCAAATTACTCCCAAAAAATCCTGTATTACCAAATGCTCAATTTGGTAGTTTTGTTGAAGATTAACTTTGATATTTATATCATTAAAATGATAAAAAATATCATTCAAAGACATTTGACAAAATTTCTGTTTGTAAAATATTAATATTTACAAAATGTTATTAACAAGATTTTATCTCTATACTGTTTTCTTTTGTAGATATTGAAGATATTTTTTTGGAATGTCTTCTATAAAAAAATCATTAACTATTCAATGCGCAATTTACTGTATCTTTCAAATCTTTTATAACTTTTGCTTGGTCTGTAGCACCGATTATTGCTGTTCCAGATACTATCATATTTGCACCAGCCTAGAAAAATATAAATGTTTAGAATTTTACCATAAGCAAAAATAAACATTTTATATATCAAAGATACCTTTGCACAAGCTTCTATAGTAGTTGGACCAACTCCACCATCAACTTCAATATCTAGAGTAGGATAATTTTTTCTAAGCCATGCTACTTTTGACATCATTGACTCCATAAATTTTTGTCCTCCAAATCCTGGTTCTACTGTCATAACTAATATCATATCAGCTAAATCTACGTAATCAACGACTACATCGGCTGGTGTTCCTGGTTTAAGTGCCACTCCTACCTTTAAATGAAACAATTTACTTATCATATATATATATTAGATATCACTTAAGAAATATTACAAAAAATTTACCTTCATTCCTGCTTCTCTAACTTTTCTACAAACTAATGAAACATCTTGTACTGGTTCTACATGGAACGTATATTGATTTACACCAGCATCAGCCATTGGTTCGATCCACTAAATCATTTCATTGTTATTAGAAAATAAAACTAAGATAGAACATCACCGTGCATCTAGTAAAAACAAATTAATACCTGTTCCGGATTAGAAACCATCATATGCGTTTCAAAAAATGCATTTTTTATTTTACTACGAAGACACTTTACGAGAGGATGTCCAAAAGTAAGGTTAGGAACGAAATGACCATCCATTACATCTAAATGAAGATAATCAGCACCATTATTTAACAATTGTTGCGATTCTTCAAAGAGTTGTGCTAAATTGGCATTTAAAATCGAAGGTCCGATTTTCGCTGTTAAACTTTTAGCCATGGCAATTAAAAGCTATTACAAATTTTTCAAATTCACAATGATATTACGTCTTTCAAAGAGAAAAAAAAAAAATGCCACATGGACTTTAGAAGTACTTTTATAAAGATTTAATATTTATTTTATGCGTACTAGTTTCTTTGTAAATGTTTCTAGCAAGATATAGATTTTTGGAGATTACAATTATGAGAAATATTGCTCGAAAAGAAAAGATACAATAAAATAAGAATTAACGTACATATGTACACGATTAATATAAATACCAGAATAAAAATTTTTGACGAGTAATCATAGGTGATTCATAAATAAAGTAATGCGCGCCAACAATACTTTAAACGTATTGGTCAACCTTCCTACAGGCCGATTTGATCACTTGAAATTTCGACCAATGGCATGCTTGAAAGACGCAAAGTTTCTTCTGCATATATATTAGTGCGCTTTTATTGGAACACCGAGTGTAGATCAAGTGCATGCTACCGGTGTATGGTGTTGATTAATGTGTTCTGCCGGTGCGTGCTTATGACGTTGTGTTGTTTACTGCAGTACGGAAATTCGTTTCAATAAATAACAAATTTCACTTTTGTTGAAGATTATGAAGTATATTTTAGTAACCGGTGGTGTTATAAGTGGTGTTGGAAAGGGTGTAATAGCAAGCTCTTTTGGTACAATATTGAAACATTGCGGTATTCAAGTAACATCCATCAAAATAGATCCTTACATAAATATAGATGCCGGTACTTTTTCACCATATGAGCACGGTAAAAAAATAAAATAAATAATATTTATTTTTATCATTTCTTCATTATTTTTCTTAAGTTTTCTTGATATTCATTGATAGATTCTTTCTTTGCAAAATTCCATGAAGAGGAAGCGTGTACTATTGGCAGCCATATTGTATGCTTTTACCCGCCTTGGTCCCGTGACCACGTGCTTTTCTATTAAGCAGTTTTTTTTTTTTTTTTTTTTTTAGTAAACAATAAATTTCCTTTCCCACACAAATTCGAAAAATTCAATCATGAACATTTGATCTATTAAAAATAGATGCTAATCTATTATGTTTTTCTTTCAACTTAAAGCGTATAGAAGTATACTTATTGAGAAATATTTCTTGGTACTTTGCTTTCTTTGATTTCTTTTGTTTGAGATTGCATTGTAACAGAGACTTGTTTATTGAAATCGTATACTTTGATTACTAATTGTAGTTATTCCTCTATTGTCTTATACGTATCCTATGTCAGGTGTTATTACTAAGAATGAAACTAATATCTACGACGATGTTTTTTTTTTATAGGAGAAGTTTACGTGCTTGATGATGGAGGAGAAGTAGATCTAGATTTAGGGAATTATGAACGGTTCCTAGATATTATATTACATAAGGAAAATAATATTACTACAGGAAAGATTTATCAACATGTTATTACGAAAGAAAGACGTGGTGATTATTTAGGCAAGACAGTGCAAGGTATATAAAGAAATTTTAATTATAAGGGAGAGGTTTAACAAACATATGAATAATTAAAATTGTCTTTTTTAGTGGTACCGCATATTACAGACGCTATACAAGAATGGGTTGAAAAAGTTGCTAATCAGTCTGTATCTGAAGATGGTGGTAAACCAGAGGTGATGTATACTTTTGAAATAATTGAATTAAATTAGGAATATAATTTTGGTGCCTGGCTTAAATTTGATATTTATCATTTTATAATTTTAGGTATGTATCGTTGAACTTGGTGGAACAATTGGAGATATCGAAGGGATGCCATTTGTAGAAGCTTTCAGACAATTTCAATTCAGAGTTAAAAGGGAGAATTTTTGTTGTGCTCATGTCTCCTTAGTACCGCAGGTATGTAAGAAATTCAATCCGTATTATTTTCTTTTTCAATTATAGTACATGTCTCTGAATTTGTGCCAAAATACCAACTAGTATTATTTTTGGACCAGTAAAGTGATGTAAATGATTTTAGTATATTTTGGTATAATAATAAATGAGTTATTATAAAATATAAAGCGTATAGATCAATAGAATATTATGAATTTTAGCCACGTTGTACCGGAGAACCAAA
This sequence comes from Vespula pensylvanica, assembly GCF_014466175.1. NCBI lineage: Eukaryota > Metazoa > Arthropoda > Insecta > Hymenoptera > Vespidae > Vespula > Vespula pensylvanica. The sequence goes on from NC_057686.1 coordinate 7,149,371, forward strand.
AACTAAACCAACTCAATCAAGTGTAAGAGAATTGCGTGGTCTAGGATTATCTCCTGATCTAATAGTTTGTAGATCTGAAAAGCCTATAGGTGATGCAGTAAAAGAAAAAATCTCAAGCTTTTGTCATGTAGGACCAGACCAGGTAATACAATTTTCTAGATTATTTTTAACAAATATATATATTAATTGCACGAGAAATATCAAGAATAAGTAAAATGATCTTTTGGCAGGTGATAACTATCCATGACTTATCATCTATATATCGTGTACCCCTTCTTCTGGAAAATCAAGGTGTCATAGAATTTCTTAACGACAGATTACAGTTAAACATTAGTATGCCACGTCCTCGTTATTTTATGCGTAAGTGGAAGGATTTGGCTGATCGAATCGATCATTTAAGAAAAGATGTAAATATCGCTTTAGTAGGAAAATATACAAAGTTAGAAGATTCATATGCCTCAATTATAAAAGCATTGCAACATGCTTCTGTGCAAGTTGGCTATCGTTTAAATTTAACAGTAAGATATTTTTTGCCGTCACGTGATACGTGCTGTCGTTATTTTTATTTGTCTTTTTTAATAAAACATTATTTCAGTTTATAGAAGCTGCTAATTTAGAAAATTCTACTAAAGCAGATAACCCCGTTTTGTATCATGAAACTTGGCAGAAGCTTTGCAAGAGCAAGTAAGTTTAAAATTGTATCGTGCTTTTATTAGAGTATAATAAGAATACAATAAGAATATTATATAACTCTGTAATCTTACAGTGGTGTGGTAGTTCCTGGTGGTTTTGGCAAGAGAGGCATAGAAGGAAAAATGGAAGCATGTAAATGGTGTAGAACAAATGATGTACCCTTTTTAGGGATATGTTTGGGTTTGCAAGTTGCAGTTATAGAATTTGCAAGAAACGTTCTAAATATAGAAACAGCACATAGTACAGAAATTGATCCAAACACGGATCATCCAATTATAATAGATATGCCAGAACATAATCAAGGCCAAATGGGTGGAACTATGAGACTTGGAAAAAGATATACACGTTTTAAACCAGAGGAAAATTCTATCTTAAGTAAATGGATTAAAATTTATCATTAAAATACGTATTCTTAAGTGTTCATTTTATAATATTTATATAATTTCGCAGAACAATTATATGGAAACAAAAACTATATAGAAGAGAGACATAGACACAGATATGAGGTAAATCCACAATATGTTGAAGTTTTAGAAGAGGCAGGATTAATATTTGTGGGTAAGTTAGACTAAATAGTCGATATCGAATCACTAATAATCCCTATTATATTTTGTACTTCACTCTAACGTTTAAAAAATACTAATTCTATACATTAGGTAGAGACGAAGATAATGTTCGTATGGAGATAGCAGAACTCAATGGAAATAATTATTATGTTGCTACGCAATTTCACCCAGAATATTTATCCAGGCCTTTAAAACCATCACCTCCTTTCTTAGGTTTAATTTTGGCTAGTATTGGTAAATTAAAACATTATTTGGCAAGAGGCTGTAAATTATCGCCACGTGAACTCAGTGATAACGAATCTGGTAATACATTATTTTGCATCATTATGTAGCGTATGTAGAAATATATACAAGTATAAATATTTTAATATATTACAATTTCTTTTTTCTTTAGATACAGAATATCCACTTGAATCAACAAAGTTACAGTCATCAAGTGAAGCAAGTAAAAGTAATAGCGTTGTTTCTAGTAACGATTAGTAGAAGTTTCAAATACATTGATACAAGATATGTTTATATTAAGTAGGAAATATGAGTTTAACTGCAATATAATCTACATTTTTTAATATATCTTGGTACACATTTAAAAAATGTATATTATATATTATATTCCAAATTAATTGTTTAATATTGATTGTGAAATTAGAACGTTATAGCACATATTATTATATATACTATATTTCTTTCAATTTTTGTTTGTAAATTTTATATTTATAGTTTTTCCTAGAGCTGAAACCAAACTGCCCGCACACAAATTTATGAAAAATATATTGTTTCACATTTCTAATTATATCGATATACAGGATGATCTTAGAATAGATAAAAAATATATAGATCACCCTATATATTAATTTTATAATTTAGTTTCTCTTCTTTGATAAGAGTAAGATTTATATTATTTTTCTATTGAACTAAAAATATTATATATTATTAAAATTATTGTTATGCGCGTTTGTATGCAATAAAAGAAAATTATATCAGGTAGAAAAAAGTGCAGAAAGTTGTTTGTGTTTATCATATATTCAACTTATATAACTATACCTATATAGAAAAATTGAAGAGAGAAAATTTTAATAAACTTCATGTTATTATTTATCAGTACCTTGTGTATGTTTGCTTTTATTTGACAATAAATGTCATGCTCTAATTACAATTTATCAAATACAATTTAATGGTAAAAATAATAAAAGTTGCTCATATAAAAATGTCATATTTACATACATTTCCATCATAATATCTTGAGTATATAATTAAGAATAGTATACTAGATTAATTATTAAGTTAGCATTGTGGATTTATATCTCCTAAATTATGTGAAACTAAAGATCTGTAAAAACATAATTAACGAACAAAAATAAAACAAATAAAAATTAAAATTAAAAAAAAAAAAAAAATGCACTTTGGACGGTAAACATTACAACTAATACTGAGTGAGTTAATATAAAAAGAAATGTAACTGTAATAAAATCGCTTTTGTACATTGAAAAGAAGTTTTGAACATATGAGAAATTCTTAAAATTAATCACCAAGTGACACAAAAAGATCAATGTAAATTTTAACGATGTCTGCGTTAGTTTTAATAATATTAATATAAAAGTTACGACACAGAAATCGAAAAATAAAATCTGTATTAATAATGCTGAGCTATTTTTGCTATCTTGACTTGGATTAATAATTATAAATTATATTTTTGACTAATTATAAAGTCAGATGTACAGTTAATAAATATTAATATATCTACAATTACAGTATAAATACTTACATATATAAGTATTTATATGAAATAATTGAGCCATCTGTAATAATTTTTGAAAATAATCATATTTTCGTAATTAAAAAATATGGCTCGTTTGTCCCTGCACTAATAAAATTCTTATATAGTTTTCCATTTTATTGATCGAGGCAATTCATTCGACATTTGTTTTCTGAGCTTGTTGAACTTAAAGTTCTCTTTTATAATTAATAATAGCAATTATTGTAACATCTTCGTTGATTTATCTTATAACTGTATAAAGTGGTAGACAGCCATTTCTACTATATCAAATACTTATCATTAATTTTATAATTACATGGGAATAGAGAAACAAAGTATAAATCTCGGACTTTCATCTCGTTATATATACTTTTTTCTCTTAATAATATATCCAAAGATAAACGTGCACTCGCTAATTATATTACCTTATAGATTTATATAAACCATTCTTTTTTCTTTTGAACTTGATGGCCAGTCGTAGAGTGTACAACCGCTGAATCTGGATCTAAAGCAATTTCGGCACCTTTATCTTCTTGAGTCAAATATTCACCTTTATGCCTCGACATGTATCTTCCTATAAGTACTGCCATAATAACTAAAGCTATGATAATAACAGCTAATACACTTCCTAAGATTGCAGTATCAGTTTCATTATAAGCAGCTCTAACTTTGTCTTCGTCTACGTCAGGTGGTGGTCGCGTTTCAACGATATTTGGTGGATGCGTAATTGGTTCTACTCCGCAAAAATCTTCTGTAACGGGAGTGTTACTTAAAGATCTAACATTTCCTGGTCCATTTTCTTGAAAGAGTAACTTCAAAGGATATATGTCATCGAATTCGACCCTAGATATGCAACCTGCGAATCCTTCCGTCATAGATTCATTTTTACCTATATACATGTATTGAATATTATTGAATTGAGCATCAGCGGAAGTTTTAATATCAAAGTGGAACTCTTTCGGTTCATAATTATCAACTTTCAAGACGAGAGTGGATCCAGAATTTTTCCTACTTAATCTAACGTCGTGATACTGGCCCAAACCAAAATGTTTTGATGGAAATATAACTTCCTGTCGTTCGAAACCGAAATCAAAAACAACGCGTAAATGACCACTGTTAGAAACCATAATCGTCATATATTCTCCTGAAATATTTGAGAACAGACCAAGTAAGAAACCTTTAGGATTAGTCGTTGTAAATCCAACTCTAATCTTTTCTGAAATTGTAGAACGCCAACTGCCCATAAAGTCATACTTTATCATCGAGTTCGACCGCATGTTAACGCCAATTTCTGAAACACAAGTAAAGAAGAAAGCATTAACAATAATGGTAAGAAAAAGAAACATCGATATATATATATATATATATATATATATATATATATATATATATATATTTGTACAAATTATACACGTATAAAATTCTGTTAAATTTACCATCCGCACAAATTGGTCCTTTGAATGCAGTCCAACGACAGTCGCACCAATATCCATTATATTTTTCATGGCATGTACCATTATTAAGACACGGATTACTTTCACATCGTCCTACGCAATCTTCACTTATACCATACATTCCACGTCTTGCATAACTTCTAATATCTTGTAATTGTCCATTTAAAAGCAAAGCTCTTATACAGCCTACAAAGCCGTCCCTGTAATCAACAGTTGCTCCGATTACCAAATCTGAAGTAAGATGAAGCGCACGCACTGGTCCAGGTGGTTCTCTAACTTCGTTTTTCAATGCTCCGTCAATAACTATTCTAGCTTCTTTACGATTTCTTTCGACGGAAACGGAATGCCATTGATTGTCAGCTAATTTATAAGACGTGTCAACGCTTACTGCAAGTGGTCCACCACCTGCTTGATATTGGAAATGTATCTGATTTCCACCGTTTATAGAAACTTTGATATAATCCGTAGGACCTTTGCTATGAATAATTACAGCATTATCAATCGTCGTCTTGAATTCAAAATAAATATCTCCACTATGGCCGATATCGAAAGTAGGTAGATTAATAGTAGCGTCAACAATGCGGAACGTTACTACGTTCTTGAACAAATCTATAACAAAAATAATGATATGAAATTATAATAAATTAAAAGATCTATGCAACGAGTCCACGTTACAATTAATATCGTAGCAATATACGGATATCGAATATATTTACACAACATTGTAAACTAGCTTGATATAATTGTGTATAATAAATTATAGACAATAGAGCGCCGCACGTATATCAGGTACGATGCGTACGTTAGTACAACAAAGAGCATATATATACATAGATTAATACTGATTATAATTATTTCTAATCCATTAAGGGTTGAACTCAAGCAGGTGAGTTCTTCGATCAATTTGTGGAATAGTATGATTAGCGATACGTATGTCAAATATGGAAATACACAGCATGTACAAAGAGTAGCACGGATAAGATAGTAATTATCGAAAGGATGTGAGTCGTCCTAAGTCAAAACGATCAAGATTGACTCACGGGTAACCAAAAGTTTGATATAGGATACTTCAAGTTTTTCAAAGTTCTATTCATATGTACTGATTATGATAAATAAAAACTCACAAACGTTGTACAAATATATACTACGATTATATGGATCTAAAACAAAAAAAAAAAAAAAATGTTACATCTATTTCATCAATCAATATGCATTATTGTTAGTAATCCTATAGAAACCTTTAGTTTTTTTTTTTTTTTTACACAGTATCGTCGGATCGCTATTTGGTGACGACGGATATAGAAAATCCTTAATAATATAATTCAATTACAAGCAAATTCCTTCAATTAATTTCGTAAGCTTAACATTAAAAAATTCCACTGAAAAACGATCCTACCTCTTACCTGGTCCTACTTTAATAGAATACCAAGGTAACTCAGATCCTTATAAACAGTTGAAAACGAATTAACTAAAATTATCAAATGTAGATATAAAAAGATGGTATAAATTTTACGTACCATCTCCTTCACAAATAAGTGGTCCCAAGGTATATTTGCCTTCTTTTTCGTCCAATGGCGTGCCGGTATCTCCGAAGCGTAATTGTTTCACAGGAAGATATTCCTTCTCCGTTATATCTCCGCTATCTTCAAGTCTACCTTCTAAGTCAGCATCACAGTTACACCATTTACTTGGATCTGCACAATTTCCGAGTATTCCACATTCGCATTTACGTGAACCTGGCAAAGCGCCACCCCAATAATCCATTTTTTGATTCTGTCTGCTCACCCACCATGAATTTGGTTTAAAGTAATCATTCTGTGAAACTAAAAGTTATAATTAGTAATAAGTAATTTCAATGCTAATTTAATAATTTTTTAAGTTAATTTTTTAATAATAAATTTTTAAATCTGAAATAAAATAGAACAAGTAATAAAGTTAGTTTATTTTTACCTGGCGAATTAAATAATTTTGAGTGTTTACATTCGTACTTTATTCTTTGACTACATCTCGTTGAACGATTTAAGAAAGCTTCTATTTGATCGAGATCAGCGTCATAACTGATATCTTGAATAAAACTGCCTGGTTCTTCAAATCCATCAACGGGTGTTGGGACTTCGTTGCTATGCCTTAGAACTGTCATTACACGTCCATCGGCAAAAAATTCACAAGTGACTGGAAAGGGTGCTAATGGTCCGCTTCCGTCAACGTCAATTTTAATTTCTGCTCTTTGATTTACTGAATTCATATTTTTATACGCCTCACAGGATAAAGGATGCAATGCTAATTAAAATAGATATAATGATTTAATTGTATAATATTTGTGATGTAAAGTAATATATAAGAAATAATTATTAATTTACTATAGAATATTTACATGTGTGACAAACAGCTCCTGAATAACCAGTATTGGCACAATCGCAGAAGAATTCATCAGAATTTTGTGTACATATACCAGAGTGTTTACAAGGATTAGGATTACAACGATCGACCATTTGACAAGCATCAAAAACAACTTCATTTTTGCAACAATATTCCTCCTCTTTCCAATCAGTTGGTAATTTATAATTTCCATCAATACTTATCATTCTCATACAGCCAACAAATCCACGATTACTTTCTTCTCCTGTCATACCACCTACCCAATATAATGATCCAGTTATCATTTCCAAAATACGTTTAGTTCTCATAGGTCTACCATCGACATTTAGTATAAGAGTATTTTTTGCTACTGTTAAGATGATCTGATGCCACTTTCCATCATTAAATTTTTCATCAAAATTATCTAAAATCACTTTTGAATTTCCTTTTGTTTCGATTTCGATTTTCAATTTGCCTTGTTCTAAAAATAGCTGCAAATGTTGAAATTTATTAACTAAAGTATCTTCTTTATGAATCAACAGATATTGTATGTATATATATATTTACTAACTTTAACGTATCCTGGAGATGTAAATTTATGATAAAGAATTATTCCTCGATCCTCGTAACTTCGAAATCCAAGAGAAACGTTCAACGACGGAATACCCTCGTAACCTTTAAGCCGAGCATAAGATCCAGGTGTTAAAAATGATATAGGAATGACAGGAGGCTCAGGACAATTATAAATCGTGTGAATCTTATGATATTTTAGATTTTCTCCGGTAAGTTCAGTTTCTCTTAATTCATGAATAATATTGGTAGTATTCAAATAAAAATTTTCTATACACCCTGTGAAATTTTGACCTATTACTAAACCTTCCTGTTTGTTAGGTACTCCACCTATATAAAGCTGTAAAAGTAAAATAAATATAATTGTTATATCTAATAGTAGAATAAATATAATTGTTGCTTACACATTTACACATGCACGCGCGTACACACACGCACACAGAATGATTCATAAAAAAAGATCTTAAATTTCAGATGATTTTTGAAGTCATCTTTTTTTGTTAAAAAGTTCATATGAACATGGATCCATTTTCGAACGATTACGGAGCATAGTTGTTGCATTTCAAGCTACAATTCTATTACAATAATCTACATTATGAGATAGATAACTGATAAACTTGTAGTTTATATCTTCACTGTGTTTTTCTTACCATACATTTTCAAATGTAGTATATTTTGCTTCACTACATTCTTGCGTTCATGTATAATAATACGTTTAGTTATACTAAATAAATAAATCTAGCGTCGCTATAGTTCGAAAACGGATATATGTTTATATGAATTCTTTTTATTATGATCTCAAAAATTGTATCGTAAATTTATGACCTTCCTTCGTGAATTATATGTTTGTGTATATATATACCCATCGAACTTACTGCTCTATTTAAATCTAGTCGATGAAATTCTCCTTTAACTCTTCCTTTTATTAACACTCTATCAACAGAGAAAGAGATATTTTTTCTATTTCTTGATATAACAACATCATGCCACATATTATCATCCAAAAGACTTCCTACTGATAAACTCGTCATAACACCAGATCCAAGATCGATATTCAATAACATTCTATTGTCACGTAATTGTAATGCGATAAAGTCCCCTTGTGTACCACGTGAATACATTAATATACCATCTGCAAAGTTTGTTTTAAAACGAAAACGTATAGAATGTCTATCTGTCTCGATTGGTTCTCTTAATAAATCCAAACGAACCAAAGATGATCCATTAAATGATAATACATCGGATTCTGTAAATATAAAATAAAATTATTGTAATTGCGTATATCATCAATTTATCTATTACTTCGTGTTTTTAATATTTACCGTAATCACATCCGTATAATTCAAGTCTCAATGATATTCTATCTCGCCACCTGGTTGGATTTATTCTTATCCATTGTGCAATAATTGGGACTTCAAATTTATTAAGTTTGATAGTATCTCCATTCGTATTTCCTTTGAACATCTAAAGAAGAATATATTACAAATTTAATAAAATAGATATATTGATCATATTGATAAATAAATTTATATGTTTTTTATATTTGATACAGTAAAAAGAAAATAATAAATATCAATAATATATTAGTATGCTATATGCATAAAATTTTATTTTAGCAATAATCATATTCAATGAATAGAAACATGCATATAAATATTGTTAGTATTGTTAGGATATCAGTTGTTAATTAAAGCATTTAAGTGCAATGAAACATTCCAGATTCTATGAACTATAATGATTTAATATAAATAATATGATTTCTATTAGAAAGACATCGTCCCTTAAAAAATTATTTGTACTACTCATAGAATAACTGTAACAAGAGAGTTTTGGAGTAGATTAGATGTCAACATTTTAGATTTAAATAATTCGAAAATCTACAGGAAAGTACCGATAAAACAAAAATCGTGTACTGGTATACATTTTATCAACCCAAAAGATGTTAATCAAATCCTGCATAAAAATATATATGTAGTCAACTCTACATACTTTAAAAAAAAAGAAAAAAGAAAAAAAAAAAAAAGAAAAGGAAATCTCAACTTTTATCGTTTTTTATCCAATACCTCATCTACACCATCTTGACCTTCGTAACTAGTCCAGGCTTGACCATCGTCAGAATATTGTACAATATATTCTGTCACATATTCATTAGTATGGGCGCGACCCCGTGTTGCGACGCTGCGTATCTCGTACCTGTCGCTCAGTTCCACAGTAAGATGTTGATCATAACTGCTAAGTTCTGGTGACCACGCAGAATCCCCTGTAAAGCCCAGCCCCGTGTCCAGATGTAAGAGTAGAGTGAAAGCAAAGCAGATAAACGATGTGGCACATGTGGTAATGAATATATCAATAATCAAAATATTCAATTATTTTTACTAATAATGATAATGAATGTATATTTTTATGATAATCTTTGTTCATCATATATCATATCATTTATTAAACGATAGTATAATGCAAAATATAGAAATAAAATTGTTTTATTAACACATTGATGTCGTGAAACGACATATCTCGTTTAGTACTTCATTTTCTGTAAATTTTTAGATATCATTAAAATGCTAAAATGGTCCAACAGTTAGTATTTTTAATTGAAAAAATACTCGACGTCAATGTGTTAATTTGTAATGTAATAATACAATAGACAATATTGTGAAAATATTAAAGAACGTAGTAGCATTATTTTCTTGTTACAACAATTATATTTCTATGGAAATGCATTGATTTCTTACCATCAGTTTCAAAATGATTTAACTCTGGTATTATTATGTACATGATGGATATTAATTATGAACTGATAAGCACCATGCAAATATAAATTACTAGGGCATGCATTGAGAACCTACCTTTACATTTACATAGTAGAATAGTTTGTTATATGTTATTAATTATATTAATAAAAAATTATAGATTAATCTGAAGTTAGTACTTATAATTTATTAAAATCCAATGTTAATCTAATGCTTTTGTATTATATACATGCTGATTTTCTACATTATAATTGGCATACATTTCATGTTATTAAAACCAAAAGAATAGGCTACACAGCGAATGAATAACTTACCTTGATATTACCAGATTCTTCTTTAAAATCCACATAATCAAGACCATTGGTACCATAGCTGATACCATATTCCATAACATACTCATTTTTATGAGATCTTCCCTGGGTTGCCACAGCTGTGATATTCATTACTTGACCCAAGTCAATAGTCAGGTATTGGCCAAAGTCTGAGCTGCTAGCCGTCCATGCGTTTCCGCCTATGCCACAACATGTATGCATGCATGCAACTCATAGTGTACTTAAAAATGCAATTATATCTAATAGAGGTAAATAGATACTTGAAAGCTAAAATTTAACTGTCCTTGAGTCAATACTTTTTGGATATGTAAAGTATAAAAAAAAAAAAAAAAATTGATAATGGTATCTTACTACATAAAAATGCCTGAATATAGAAAAATAATCTACTTGCAAACATTTATACTACAAATATCAAAACTTTGTTGTGGTGTGGTTTCTTATTTTTTTTTTCTATTTAATATATATTTGATTATATATAGTATATCATAAGTTAAAGATTTCATATATTTAACTTAAGTAGGTTAATGCTCATTAACAAGATTATGTCAGGTACGTAGTGATATGGTATCTCTACTAATCAATAAATTTCCCTCAATATACTTTAATGAACTCCAGCAAAAAAAAATAATTCTTTAATTGAAAAGCAAATATTTTATTATTATTTGAAGGTAAGTTACAAAATTACATGTTAGTTTATATAAATTTATTTTCCCATAAAACAAAAATTATGTACATTATCAAATATTATTGCAAGCTCTGCTAGAGATGTTTAAGGTTTCTCATTTTTACTAAAATATTTTTTCACATATTGTTCATCTTCTAAATGCATAGGTATAGCATTCACTAAAAGTTTATTATAATCCAACAGTTCAAACATTTTATTTTGGGATTTAGGTGCTATTCCATTTTCTTGTAAAGCTACAGCAACACAATGCTCAGAGTCCAACAATGATTCTTCAAATAACCAATTTTGTTTATTTCCTTTTTGATATAACACAGTATCGCATACTAATTTATTCGGAACCAATTTTGAATTTGTCTTGAAATCGATCGTTCTAAGATCTGTAACTATTCCTATTCCCAAAGCTTTAACAAAGCTTTCTTTTAAAGCCCAATGTCTACAGAACATACTAATTTGTTCAACTTCCATGCAAGTTGTACTACCTCGGATTTCTTCCCATTCGGAAGATGAAAAGTTTCTATTCATAATACGAAAAAATTCAGATAATTGTTTACCACCTGTATATTCTAATTTCATAATATCTACACCCAATAATACATCTCTAACTTCACCTGCTAACACACTGTAATATCCTTGATGCGAAACATTAAAGCTAATATTTATTGCAGAGTTCTTTAAAATAGGTTTGTTATTGTTATCTCTTGTAAATACTATTTTATCATATGGGATATGTGTATACTCATTAACAAACTTTCTCATTAATAATCTACCTATGAGAGAAGCCCTAACATCCTTCCGAAATACGAATCTATCTAATCTTTCCTTCTCTTCTAGTTGTACACAAGAAATTGCACGTGAAAATTCTTTTTCATTTGGACTCCATTCTTTCCAATTAAATGCCCAGCGAACGCTTTGACTCATTTTATCAACATTGATATTATATCTTTTCATTAATTAAATTATTATAAAATTCATAATATTCTACTCTCTTTATGTACGGCCTTATTATTGTTCTTTGTTAGTATCCACCTGAAGCAAATATATAAATTACTTGATATCTTAATATAATTTATTTTTCTTTAACAAAATTTATATAAAACTTTGAAGTATATATGAATCAGAAGAGAGCATCCAAATAGTATCTCATAATTGAGCGTGGGTGTGTTGAGAACACGTTCATTGTACTTAATTTGGGCGTGCCTTAGAAATTTACTCGTTAATACTTTTTTTTTTTTCAGATATAAGAAAATAGTAGAGATCACCAACAGATAAAAGCAATTATAGTGTGCAACAGAAGATAGCAAGATAGATTTAAACAAAATAGCTAGGCAAGCAAGAAGCTAATATACTTTATGCATTATCAAAATATTCAGATAATTTTATAGAAGAAATAATAACTCACACCATTTAATAAAAGCTTAAGATATAGAAATGAATCATAAAAATACACATTTATACAAACAAATCATTAAATCATACCGTTAAGTCTCGCATTGTTAGGTCCTCTCTCCGGTAGAAACGTAGTTGCTGTTAAATGAGCTCTATCCAAAAGAGGCACATTACATTCGTAGTCGTCTAAAAATCAAAGATAATAAACATTAGAAAGGGATCGCGAAGACTGCATCTTTTCAATCGCATCACAATATAACATTCGTAGTTTATTCGTTCAAACTAGTTATTCTAAAATCGGTTTGGATAACGTTGGAATAATCTTTTACAGTTTTAAAAATAATGACGAATTATTCGTTTACAAACGGGTATAATAAAATAAACAAAATATCGAGCACACGCTTGCGCGAATCTTCGACCATAGCCTATTTAAAAGGTTATATAATTGAATAATTAATTTTTATTAGAAAGATAAACGTCATCTTAAACGATTATATGTCATTTCGATTATTCTGATGAAACGGAAGGAATTAATTTAAATTTGTTGGTAAGTACTGTCATATCGTCAATTCGAACGCCATGTTCAAGTGGGCTTGGTCGTAGGAGTCACGCTTGAAACATGTCGCGCACTGATTATCTCCATACAATCAACAATTCTTACTTACATGCGTTTGTTAATGAATTTGCCGCAAGAGCGAAGACGAACACAAAACAGTTGAAAGTGTTCATCCTTTCATTGCCCTATTAAAAAAATAATAAAGGAACGCAAGAATGCGTACTCGCGTTGAAGAACACGCCACAGTAACCGTTTCAAAACTGTTAGTATACTTTTACCAAATTCCCATCCGTTACGAGACTCACTCCTCAATCGCAGTTACTACTACACTACTACTATACTACTACTAATGGAACACATATGTACACAGTGTGTCATATACAGACGTTACGTGATTTCACTTGAAAAAGAGATGACGACGAAGCCACGCGTGTATCGATGTACCGTGTCGAACGTAGAAACGATACGATGTATCGAATTAGGACTTTTCTCATTTCGAGAATCGTTTTTATGTTGGTAACCCTTACGGTAGATGGTGCAACATGTTGTAAGTTGAGAAGTAACGGTTATTGCATATTTCAAGTACAAGATAGACAAAGATAAACTATAATGAGTTCTAATTGGCTGTAGCAAAAAAAAAAAAAAGCGAGCATCGATAATTTTGTAAATATACCGAACAAAAGAATAAACGTAATAGCAAAGTAAAAACGTAAAAAAAAAAAAAAAAGAAAGAAAAACAATTGCGTGTGTAAATACACGTAGAGTTCGCAATATTATGGAAATCGCTTAATCGGCAAAGTACATATTTAAATTTGACTTTGAAATAACAACAAAGCAGTCAAAGTCCTTTATGCTATTGCTCACGTAAAATAGGATGAGGACGCGAGGGGAGGGGTCACTCGAAGGTAAACGAAGTTAGTTTCTCATTATCGATCGGGCGGTGTGGATCGTTATTTTGTACGGTCCAATAAATTATCTCCGGCTTGTAGGCTAATGTATTAATACAAATTAATCCGAAGAGAGACATTAACGTACCTAGATATTACCGTCGTGTGGTATATACAATTATTATTAAATAATGTGTTGGTTACTACAAGAAGAATCGAGAATAATTTTATTGCGCGTATCGTTAATTCTTCGAAAATACAACTTTCGTCAAGATCGATGAGCCCAGCTGAATTTTTTCTCGGTAAGTTATGTTTTCGTACAAAAATTATTCACGAATGCGTATTAAAGATTATTCGTAGCTGCTTAAAATAATCCTAGAAATCCTACTGCGTAATTTACATTTTATTACGATTAAGCTTTTATTTAGTTTTCCAAACCCGTATTAAACGTTTCGTATTTATTTTAGATAATGATCATCGAAATAGTTTATGAAAAACATTGTTTGTAAAGCGTTGTCCTGCGAAGCATGTATGTATGTATTTCGATATTGTATGATGGCGTTTATCTTGCTTGAGTAAATTTGAATTTCGCGAGAAAACAAGATGGCGGGTTCTGTTGGCGTCGTAATAAATTTAACGAAGTTACTTGAAGATAGACAAAAGTTGATATTTGCTAGTGATGATGATTTTGCATTGAAATGGCGATCATAAATTGATTATCCCGATTAACAAGTGTGAAACAACACGACAAAGGACGTGACTGCGTGAAAATTATTGCGAGTATAAAGGACATTTAGTACAATTACGATAATGCTTCGAATTATAGGTAAAATATCGTTGGGTATAATCGATTAAAAAGTTAAAAAGATTTGTTGAGTTCGAAACGGGCGATGGGAGAGAGGGGGGAGGGGGGTGGGGGGGGGGCGGGGAAGTGACAAAGGGAAAGGGACAGAAATTATCGCAGTTATTTTTCGATCGTGATTTAAACTTTATTTTGCTTGAAAACTCATTAAAAGTAAATCAACTTTTCTCCTCGCAATATAATATTCGAGAGAGAGTACTCGAGAGTGAATAACAGTATTCGTTTAGCGAAGCTATTTTGTTGTTAGCGTTTATTTTGAGCGGTCAAAATTGGATTTAGATGGTAAAACGAAAAGGGACGGTTGTACGAAGAATTATTTTTCGAAATATCTTTTCCATCATTGATTACGAGCGTCGTATCGTCATCGTATGCTCTTTCGATTATATTTCGATTTCGAAGTGACGAATAATCGATCGATAATTGAAACATCGATAGATGGGTAGATGGCGTCGCGGTGCATCGAACGATAATGAGAAATAGCGGGATAGAGAAGGAGAGTTAAGAAGGTTAGAAATAAGGTAAAGTATGATTATATGAATTTGTAGCATATGATTTATTTTTTTTACAATAATGATCGAGATTGCTTATACATTCTTCTACACGCATACATACACCGATACTAAACTTCGGGACGACCTCCTCTACGATTGGTCCGCTTCTATACTCGATTAAAATACGAATCATTCATATCCAGATTATTCGATCATCATCATTATCATTATCATCATCATCATCCTTATTTCGAATTTTACATGCTTTGTTCTACGATCGACACGAACATATACTAATCGATTCGACAAGTATATACAATATTTACAAACTCTTGAAATTATATCCGACTTCGCAGTTCATCAATAACGTAATAAAGAAGTCGAATAAGAGAAAAATATATACCACGACTAACTTTCCGATAAGAGTACCGTCAAATCTGACGTTTGCATTCTTCCTTCGACTGTATCGATCGGCGTATCGGGCGTGTCCGGCACTACTAGTGGTTCGCTCTGATAATTCGTCGAATTTTTACGAACTCCGCTTTCAACGTTGTACGAGCTTGTCGTTATCTTTTCTTCCGAGATAGTCAAGTTGCTGGGAATAGTTCTTCCCGATAGAAGAAAGGAGATTCTCCGCCATCTTCCCAGATTCCTACCTTTCTCCTGGCACTCGACACGAGGAACAACGAGTGTTCTTCTATTTTCTTTTTTCTTCAACTCTTCCTCTTCCATTTCTTTTCTCCTTTTCTCTCGTTTCTTCTCGCTTCTACTTCTTCTCCTCTTACCTTCTACCTCCTCGATCTCGTTCAAGCTCTGCTTTTCCGAACGATCGACCGCTCGAGTAGCATCCTTTTCTAGAAGACATAGAATCCTGGAGATACAGGTACTCGCCCGCAAGGACTCCTCGTCGTTCCTCTTACCACGCGGCGAGACGATGCTTTTCATAGCCTCGACTATACGCTTTTTGATGTGCGAAATGTTCATCGATCGTATCCTAGTAACGTTTGATGTTGCATCATCCTTTGACAAAAATTCTTCCCTTCTTGCGATCTCTCGAGTTTCTTGCGACGTTGGAAGAATTTTGATACGTGGAATTCGCCGTTTACTTAGTAGCCTCGTAACCACGCACTGGAATAGAATTTATTTCTAATTTTCATTTTTTTCTTTCTTTCTTTTTTTTTTTTTTTTTTTTTCTAAATATGCGATCCTTGGATTTATATGATAGATAAATCGTTGGACATTGTATTTATTAGGAAAAAAAAAAAAGAAAGAACGAAGTAAAAGGAAAAACGGAATATTCACGATTATTATTAACATTAGAACTATAGATCTTTATTTTTATAATATATGATAATTTGATAAGTATTTGCTAAATATAGTTTGTTCGTATTTTTTTTTTTTTCTAATTCGTTTAATTTCGTAATAAGAAATAAAAAGAAATAATTTTTAGTTTATATATTTCTTATTATATTTATTTCAATAATTATAAAACATGAAATCTGAAATTCGTTGTTTTTGTGGTTTGTGATAATGTTTTAATGTTAATGTAATTATTTTTTTTTAAATAAATCTTACCAATATGGATAACAGAAAGAGAATTATCAAGGCGATTGTGAACCAACGATCGATAATCCATCGTTGAAAGTTAGCGAGACTTGCATCAGACAGAAGGAGTCTTCTCAAGGTAGCTAAAGGTCCGCTCGGATCAACCTACACATATAAAAGGAAATAACTTACATAACATGACGCAAGTTATTCAGTAATATAAATAATTTCATAAGTTTTTCTTTTTCTTCTGTATTCTATTTTTATAATCGATAAAAAAGAGAGGAGAATGTACCTCTCGGCATTTTTGAAAAATGTCGCAGTAACCATTATAATCGTTGCAAGGTGTGCCAGGTTTTGAAAGCATGTCCGGTATATCGTAGGGAGCTGAATTCCAAGTGAAGGACGATCTGCAAAGAGCGAGAAAAGAATTTACTTTTTTAAAGCTTCCTCTTACCCTTTTAATCGAAGGAAGTGTTTGTACGCGCCCGACTTCAATTTAACTTTTTTTACACGGCCGAGAAAAACGCTTTTCTGTTTTCTATGTGTATATATATATGTGTGTGTGTATATATATATATATATATATATATATATATATATATATATATATATATTATTCGAAAGCCGTCGTCGCAGTCGCAGTCGTCGTCATGGTCGTCGTTTTTCTCACTGTTTGTGATTATTTACGTTTAAATATTTTTTCATGTTGCTCAAGTTATTCATAAAGTCCATTATGAATTGACCCGAGTAGTGGAAATTGCCCTCTTGAGAGTTTTGTTTATAGGTCATACAACCTTTCGTTAGGATACTACGTATATATTAGTTTAGACAATAAATATAAACCAATATCTAAACTCTCTTCGCAGCATTTTTTACAAAAAATTCTAGAAACAAGCTGATTCAAGAACAATTCGATCGATAAATTAGCATAACAAATACGCGTGTGTGCGTATGCTTAACAAATTATTATAAATTTCATTCCCTTACTAACAATGAAAAAGTTTTAATTCCAAATGTATAAATTCAAATTACGATTATATCTTGATTCCGAGAAAATGGAAGGTGTACCAAACGAATGAAAATAATTCTATTGAAATAGTTGAGAAAAT